>NC_072793.1:140860680-141033180 GCF_028583425.1 Eublepharis macularius
ACAACTCTTCTGCAAAGTTTTTTCTTTAATTTGAGCGATTTGTTTATGGGAAATAAAATGCCCTATGTTAGCAAACACTGTTTAAAAGAGGGCAGAGGTACTTTAAAAAGAGACACATTTTTCTGACACTCATCTTGGTATTTACTTACTTTTCTCTTTTTGTTTTATCCATTTCACTTAATGGTTTTCTGTGTGTTGTTACAGACATCTCAACAGTGAGCATGCGCTGGATGATAGAAGTACAGCCCAATGTAGAGTACAAATGCAGGTTGTACAACAGTTAGAACTGCAGGTAAAGATGACATTTTTATATTGATATTGCCTCTATGTTAATGGAGTTGGATTAAATGAGTTCTGCTTTGCCCAATTGTCATTTGAACTGGAGCTTTCAAAATTTACTTGCAATAATTCTTTAAAAGTAGTTATGGAGATTGCAATTTGGCTTCCTCTTTATACATTTAGTAATAAATGCATTAAGTTATTTGGAATTATCAGTACACATTTTAATGTCTTTTGTGCCAGAATTTGGGTTTTGGTGAGGGGTGTGGTGAGGGATGTTATATTGGTAGAATGAGAGCAATTTACTATTGTTTTTCAAGCCTTGTCCATGATTAGACTGGATATCATTTTTTGTATCTGAGAACTGCTCACTTATGTATTTTTACACACACACACACACACACTCATATAATATATTTTTGATAAGAAATTAATATATGTTTATGCATCGAAACTGATTTGTATTTATGCAATGTCAGTTTCTAATGGTTTTATTAAGTGAGTGCAATTAGAGCTTATGATAATATGCAGTTGCAGTATTATAACGACCCTTTATGTAACTGTATTTCAAAATGCTTCTGAGTCTTCTCTGTCTCTTGCTGTCTCTTGCTGTTCTTTATGGGTTGACTTTCTTTATATATAAGAAAGTGGACAAAAGGTTAGCTAAAGAAGACAAATTAAAACAATGTTGTACATTATATAGTTACCATTCCTCCAAAAAAAAAACCATTCTATTTTGTATGCAAGATGGTAATGTAGAGATATATGGAAAGCCGTGGGCTAAGTGCAGAAGATAATTACATTTGGAATTTTACTGAGTTAGTCATTTACAGCTTCAAATGGTTATAAAGAAAAATCAGCAAAAACACACTTAAACGTTTTGTTGTTACTTTTTCACGATAACCATGACTTATATTTTTAAAATCCCTTTTATCTTCTTATCTCATAAATTAGACATTTTTCTTCAGATTTTACTTATGGTCACAATGTTCCTTCAGTATTAAATATTTTAATACAACTTCTGTGAGAAAATCAAACACTTGGTGATAACAACTTCCTCAAGACTTATAATATGAAAAATGTTAAGCAGACAGAAATCGGTTTTTCTTGCTGCTAAAATTACCCAAAAAAATGAATTGCAGTTTTTCTGGTAAGCTCAGAGGAGGTTATCCATCAGGTAAATGATTTCCCCAGTGGAATGTGAGAGATGTAAATTTGACCAGCATGAAAACTTCCAAATATAAGAGTTTCAACAACAGGAAAAACTGCTTACAGGAGCTGTAGAGTGTCAGTCCTTCAAAGTTTTCAAAAAATGGATAGTACAGCCCCTCCTCCCATCTCTCAAGAGTGTTTTAGGCTTATATTTCCCTATTTTATAATACAATCCTAAACATAGTTGCTCCAGTCTAAGCCCATTGATTTCTTAGGATTGTATTGTTAGAAATGCTTTTGGTGGTGGTGTTTTTTCCTCTCAAGTATGTACTAGCGAGAGATCAGAAGTAGAGATGGGCACGATCCGAATTACGATCCAAAAAACCCCACGATAATGGCGATCACGTGATCATGACTCAGCGGATCGTGATCGGCCATGGCCAACGATCCAGCGATCGGGAGGGGGGCTGGATCGTGCTCGGATCAGGAAGCCAGACACTCAGGCGCCAGTAATCTATTCCCGGGGCAACGGAGCCAGGGGAATGCCTGAGCTGTGTTTGCCTTCCTTCTGTCGCCCTGGAAACCCGAATGGAAGCCCAGCTTTCCTTGATCAGCAGGGCTTCCTTCCAACCACGGAGCAGCAAAGCAGTCACCAGTTGGGAGAAGACACCCAGGGGAGGGAGGGGGAAGGGGGTGTTCTGTAGCCATGGGCACTCCAATCTCATCCCTGCAAACCCTGATAGGCAGCTCTGACAGCCAAACACAGAAGGCCAAACACAAACACAGATGCCGCCGGCATCAGCCACCGTTCTTTTCTCACCAGCGTGCTCCCTTTTGGCCTGGCGGATGGGCACATGGGGGGGTGCCACCGGCGAGCGGCCAGACCCCCTGCCCCCTGAGGGGAGGCGGCTCGTTGCCGTCTCCCCGTGCCCGGTGGCTGCCGCCAACACTCACCTTCCCACATAGCTGGGAATAGCAGCGCGCCCCGCTTTGGCATCCACGATCCATGGATTGGGAACGGGAGATGATCGGTGTGGATAGTTTAGTCGGGATTGTCACTGGCACCGATCCACAATCAGCTGGATTGGCAATTTTTTTGGGATCGTGCCCATCTCTAATCAGAAGCAGGCTTTAAGCTCCTCTGCTCCTCTTCTTGAAGGTAGAAATGAAGAAGTGGAGGATGAGCTGCTGGTTCAGTGTTGACTTCTCTTTCCAGTCAGAAAGGGCAGGAAGGGATTGTGTAAGCCTGTGGTTTCATCTTTCTAGGTTGCATCTTTGAGTGAAATAACCACGTAGTGTTGTTGGATGGACTTAAATGACACAATGGATTTCTTCCTGTTTTATTATTTTATCTGTTTTGTTGCCAGAGTTGCTTTCTTTAGGGTTTTACCTATGACCAGCAAACAGAGATATTGTCCCAATTGTCTTTGCAGCTCCACCTCTTAACAGCTTTGATGCCAGATATGCAGGTTTTCTAGAAATCAGAGCAAGGATGAAAATGTGGCATCAGTGAGGCTAAAGCTAGGGCCTTACAAAGGGCCAATTCCATAGATTGGCAGTGATGACAGTAAATGCACTCCCATATGAGCAGTAGTGGTATTGGCCACATGCAGTAAAAACATTTGAAGGGAAAATTTCCACCTGGGTTCCTATAAGGAGAGTCTGTCTGTCAGATATGTAGGCTATGAAAGGCTGTCATGCTAAGCACCAGCACCTCAGACAGAACCCAGAAGCATATTGGAAGTCAGTGTTTGTTTTCATATTAGCAGAGTATGGGCATAGAAACTGCTCCCAGTCATCCACTAGGCTATTATGTTCTGTATCAGGTAAAGTTTCAGAGTTGTCTTCAAGGACAGTTTAGGATGTACAGAGGCATGAATTAATGTGGCTAGGTCAGAGAGCATAATTTACAAATAAGAAGAAAAAGGAAATAAGAAAAATGAAGATGAAAGAATCCTATGTTGTTATTATGAGATTTAATTCACCATTGTATCATATGGACATTTTTCATTGGGGTGAATTATAATTTGGCAAGTTTAAGGATACTAAGGACAGTTATAGTTGCCATATTTAAGGGTACTAAAGGCAAACAAGACCTTGGCCTCTTTGCTACTTCAGCAATTTTGGAACTTTCTGGGTTCTTACTATTTTCATTTCATAAGTTTTGATTTTCTTCATGGTTAACTGATAGAAGTAACCTACCACTTCACTGTCACTAGGCCATACTGCAAAAGCAAACAGTTCTGAAGTAGTTTACCAAACCAGTCTTATTTAGCTGGCAGACCGTAATTTGTTTGCTCATTGGACTGCATAGCTGTTTTGCTAGTGTACGGCTTTATTTTGTCCAGTGCACAATACTGTTCTGTAGATTTGTTTTACTTAGCGGAATGCTAAGTTATTTTGCTCTGTCTATATCACTGTCTTACATATAATGTGTATATGCTTATCATAATTACGGTTTCTGTGTTTGTTCACTTTATGTGAGTTATTCCTTGTAATTAATAATAACCGTTCACATGCCTATTCAGGAGGACATCCCCTCCGTCTTTCTTTGTTTCTCCCAGTACTGAGTACCTTCTGCCCTTGTTTTTCAGAGGTGTTCTCTTCCTTCTTTTTGTGGTATTTAAAGGTACTGCATTTTAACCAACCCAAATGCAGAAACTTTGCCCAGGATGTCTTGCAGTTATTAGGGCTTAACTGTTATATTAATCAGTAAAAGCTTTGGCTGATTGAATGAGGCTCATTTTTAATACCTTTGAGCAATTTTTAATTGGTAGAGTTATGAGCTGAAGGCATATTTGTTTAAGTTACTTTGGTTCCACTGTAATAGAGAATGGAAAAAGAAAATATTCTAATGACCTTTCCTTCAACTGGTGAGAAGTAGTAATTTTTAAAGTAAATTGTGATACCACA
Organism: Eublepharis macularius; assembly: GCF_028583425.1. Classification (NCBI taxonomy): domain Eukaryota; kingdom Metazoa; phylum Chordata; class Lepidosauria; order Squamata; family Eublepharidae; genus Eublepharis; species Eublepharis macularius. The sequence continues at coordinate 140,865,025 of NC_072793.1, forward strand.
CTTTATTTCATTCCTCAAAAGGATACCTATATCACAGTTTTGTTGACCTATTTAAATGTAATCATGTATTTTGTGATCAATCAACTAAATCTTATTTAATTGTTGGACAGCTTTAGCATTTATGCTTGCTTCTCTTCGAGGTGGCACACTTGAAATATTGGTATGGCTGTTCCTTTGAAGACCACTAATTGAATTAGTCAGAAAATTTCCATTCATACATTGTCTTCAAAGGCTTTTATACACAGCCAGTTATCATGAGGTAATGTTGTCTACATGTGGTAAAGTGCCCCCATATCCAGAGCATAGCCTTCCAGTTTCAAGCTTAGGAGAGAATTGTAAGAGGTCTCCTGTGTCATAAAAATACATAATGTGATGAGTGATTCTCAGATAAATGTAAAACATTAATTAATTGTGCAAATAATTTCAAGACTGAAGTGACTAAAAATGTGAGGGAAAATAAATGGTGAGCCAGAATACTTACACAGTTAGCATCTTGTGTGGACAGATATATATTCCATTAGTTCATAGCTGTGCTGACTGTAGCCTGCACTGCACTTGGCTTGGCAGTTCTTGAGTTGGCCCTCTTGACTCCTGAGATGATGTGTGCTTGCACTGCCTCTGAAATAGGCAGAGAAAATGGAACATTGATTGGCTCCTATGAACTCTCTAATAATAAATGTAACATAGTAGGGTTGTGCTTCCTAGCCATGAATCTCCAGCATCTCCATACACTTTACACAGCTGTTTTTCTGCAGCAGTTACGTTTTAAAAGTACCTTTAAAAACCCATATATTGTATTTTGCGTCAGCGCTCTTGGTTCATCTGGGTGATAGCCCCTAGCAAGTTAGCAGAGTTCCCAAATCACTTTTCTGTTGAATCTTCTGAAACATCCTTTGTGTGTTTGGAGCTTTGAAATGATAGTGAGTGAATAATGGAGATGCTGCAACTGCTGCTGCTAGCTGTTCACCTCTACCCTTGCTGCTCCCCCCCGCCCGGCTCATTCCTTGCAAGGATTTGTGTGCCCATTGCCCAAAATTATGAGGTCCATCTATGTCCAGTTTGGTCCAGCCTGATCCATAGTTGCTACACATAGTCATCACTGCATTCCTCTGTTTGTGTAGCTGTTGGATTAAATGCTTCCCCCCCCCCCCATAAAACTAAACTACATGTAGGGATTAAAAATGAGCAAAATAACCTGTATATTCAGAACAATCTGTGAGTGCTTCTGTGGTTGGTTAGAGTTGTTGGCAGTTTACTAGCATGAGTTATGATAAAGTAGGCCCAAGCTAGGGATCCCAGGTCCCGCAGTGACAAGGTGAGTGCCACCCCACCCATCCCCCGCCTGCCAAGAGGGTAAGGGGATCTGGCAACCCTAGCACAAACACACTAGTTACACATCACAGAATATAATATATGCCACTGTTTCTCTACACAAGAAACAGTGGCATGTATTGTAGTATATTACAATTGGGGACCTGCAATGATTTGCAGGGGACATCTCATTTCCCCCTCCCCCACAATGTCCTCTTTTCCTTCCCTGCACACCAGAGCCTCTCCCCTTTTCTTGCTTCCTTCTCTCCTTCCCACCCACCTTCGTCTGCCCTCTGTCTTCACCTCCCCCCCAACAGCCTCTTCTGTAAGACCCAGTTGCATGATAGGGAACCTGCAAGGACTTCCCAAGGATACTTCCATTTCCCCTACCCACACTATTTCCTCTTTCCCTCCTCCTGGCAGCCTCAATATGCCCACCTTTCCCTACGGCCTTCTCTCCTTTAAACCCCCAAAACAACTTTTAACTATCTTCCATCTTCACTTACATTTCTTAATTTACTTCATTTATATACTGCCTTTCTCCACAATGGGGACTCAAAGGAGATTACATCATTCTCCTTTCCTAGGTTAGGCTGAGAGTGTGTGATGGGATCAGAGTCATCCAGTGAGCTTCCATAGTAGAGTGGTAATTTGAACGTAGGTCTCCCATATCCTACTCTGAAACTCTAACCACCACTATGCTGGCTTTGGCGGGGGGGGGGGATGGCTGCTGTTGAGCAGTAGCAAACAGCCAGGCCTTGGAGAAAAGCCACTTGAGTTAGGAGGCAGCTCAGGATGGAGGAAGTAGGGTTACCAATCCCCCAGTGGTAACAGGAGATCCCCTGCTTTCACCCTCCACCTCCCACCACCACTCACCTGGCTGATGAGGGGAAAGGCACAGGAATAGGCCTCCTGGGCATGCTACTGGGGTAGCGTGACAACGTCACTTCCCAGGAATGACATCATTGCGCCTCTCCAAGACATAGGGTTGCCAGGCCCCCTCGATCTTCCAGCAGGAGATAGAGGCCTGGCTCTTACCTGAGGGGGCTCCTGCAAGGGCGATGACATCAGTTAGTGACGTCACCATGCAGCCCGTTTGGGTGCAGATCGGGCCCGTTGTGGGCCCCTGCGGAGCGCAGGAGCATTCCTGCGCTCTGCAGGGGCCCACAACGGGCCCAATTCACGCCAAAACGGGCCCAATCCGCGCCCATTTTGGCACGGATCGGGTCCGTTTTGGCACGAATCGGGCCCATTTAAGGCCCCTATGGAGCATGGGAGCATTCCTGCACTCAACTGGGGCCCACAACGGGCCCGATCCACGCCTGTTTTGGCGTGGATCGGGTCCATTGTGGGCCCTTGCGGAGCACAAGAATGCTTCCATGCTCCACAGGGGCCCCAATCCAGGCCAAAACAGGCCTGATCCTGGCTGCTGCTGTGCGCGGGGGCACGCAGCACCATAGGGGGGGCGTGCATTGAAGGTGCGTGGCCCCCCCAGCTAGCCAGGTAGGTGGGGGCGGGGGTGGGGGCGGGGGATCCCCCGCCCCCACCGGGGGTCTGGCAGCCTTACCGAGACAGCTCCCACAGTTCGCAACAGGCTGATTTAGGCCCCAGGTGGACCCATTTGAGGCCCAAATTGGCCCGGTACAAAGTGCGTGTGCACTCCTGCGCCTGTGTAAAGACATTGCCCAGAAGTGATGTAATCACGCAGGCGCGTGCACAAGGGACACAGAGAAGGCGAGTGCCTCCCGCCAGGAGTGTAAGAGAACCTGGTAACCCTAGGAGGAAGGTTTCCAGCTTTGCTCAGTAGAGTGGTAGGCCAGTGACTTGTGGGTAAGCTACAAATTGAAAACTGGTTTGTGGTGGTGTCTTCTCTTTATATTTCTCACTCTGCATCCTTTGTATACCCACAATATATTATCTTGTAGAAACTAAATTACATCTGAATCAGGGTGGGGGGGGTGTTGCATTGATTTAGTAACATTCCTTGAGAAATGCACTTCCCTTCAATGAATTCATATGTTCTGATAGAACTAGGGTGATCTGTGCAAAGATAAGGTTTTCTGTATGTAGTTCCTATTTCTGGCTTAGGACCTTTAGGTATACAAAGACATTACACAGAAGGTAAGTCATATCCAGCATTCACTGGTGAGGGCTCATTTTGCTGAACAGATGTTTGGTACTATTTGATCTTGGCAGCATCAGTGACTCTGTTTGTGGGATGAAGTGTGGCAAAGAGCTACTGTGCCATACCATTCAGCTAATTTTTGTGTAGCTTCATTATTTAGCGCTAAGCTAAAATTGGATTCAGACAACCCATTAATACATGTTCCACAAGGTGATTATCAGCTCATTGCTTGCAAATGCTAGAGTCAGTATTGAGCCAAAATGCTGGAGTAAATAAAAAGCCAAAGTAGATGCTGGTTTCCAACAACCAAGTAATGGTGCGGGAGAGGAATAACGAAGGAATAAGGGGTGTATCTTTTGTTTCAATAATGCATTTGCCACCTGCATTTTCAGATGCACCAAAAAGTATAGCTAATGTAACACTTGTATTATGTTAGACACTCATTCCATAACCACAAGATGATAATGTATTTGTCATTGAAAAAGAAAAAAAATAGGCAGGTACTCTTTAAAAAGGTGAACAACTCTCTTCCTCTGAGATATTCACAATGTGCCAAAACTGCTTGTTGTTTCCATCATGAGTAGCAGGTATCAAGGCTCTCCATTTTTTCATCAAAGTTGCCCTTTTCTTGTAGATTACTAGTTGTTTCCATCTCCCCTTAGCAATCTTAAATCTGGTTAAGGTATATTCTGATCTCCTCAGTCTAAACTCCTTATGGTAGGCTCTCACTTTTCTTAGGCGCACCCAGCATTCATAATCATACCAATTGTTCTTCCTTTGCTTTAATTGATTAAAGCAAGGTAGCTGATACACAGATTTGCAAAGATCTATTATCTAGCTCAAAGGATCATAATAAGATGTCACCTCAACTGCTGAGGCACATTTGTTGCGCAAGATGCAGCATTCTTGCGAATGGATTACAGAGCTAATTTCTTGTGCTATCTGTGGTGTCCATTTCCTTATTTTTATTCTCTGGTTGATCTGCTCTGCATATGCAGTTGAAGATGGTGCCTTAGAGCCAAGCTACAAGTGATGCCTTACACAGGTTGGACACTTGTCAGCTTACCTCAAGTTTTGATGTAAAATGTAGGCATCTTGGTTTTACAGCTTGGCTCTCCATTACAGCTGCAAGACCAAGATGCCTACATTTCCCATCAAAACTTGAGGGAAGCTGACAAGTGTCCAACCTGTGTCAGGCGTCACTTGTAGCTTGGCTCTTAGCTGCTTGTTTATCTATGGTTAAAGTTAGCATAAGGGGGAGATGGTCACCTCCAAGAAAGTTACCCACTTTAAAATCACAGATCCTGGTTAACACCTCTTCCAGTATCAGGCAGCAAGTTATTGTGCTGGAACCTATATGGGTAAAACAAATAAGCACCCCTTCAGGATCCACCAATTTATTCCCAGGTTATGGGAGAGTACTAGATTTATTAATTGTTTACCAGCTAGATTTACCCCGTGGTACCTTCCTCCTCTGTTTAGAAGAAGATATGGGAGGTCTTCCTTGTCTGGGTCAAACATCTCTAAAATTATATTAGATCCATTTGCACCAATTCAGACATTAAAGTCCCCTGTTATTATTAAATAATGTTTTGGTAGCCCTTCTCTCGCTTCTGAGATGAATTCATCCAGAATTTAATCTTAAGATGTTGTTACTGTTGCTGCTGACTTGTAACAGACGTATCTGTATTGCTCATTTGTGTATGAAGTGCTTTACAGTTTCATTTATCCCCTCAACGTTTTTGTGAGGATGGGTTCATTTAGAGAGAGGGTGCTCTAAGGTCATTTTGCAAACTGTAATAAGAACATACACATCAGTTTGTATTTTTCTCTACTGTGCACTGCTTCCTAAAAGAGCATGGTTAATACGCAAGTGCAATTTCTCCTACAATACCATTAACATATGCCATTGTCAGACCTTAGGAGCCCTCTTTGGTGCCACGCTGATGAGAGCATGCTCACACCCGTGGCCTATCAAGCCCTAGTGACTCCTTTTGAATGATCTAACTGAGCAGCAGGGAGTTGCTAATGGAGTGATGGATTCAGAATGGTAAGGTTCCCTGACCTGTAGAAAAACAGCCTAAAGAGTCCTCGGATACCTCACTTTCTGTTTGCTGCTTCGAAAGTAGGAGGCTCTTTCACTTGGCTTGCAGTTTGTGCATGCGCTCCTGAAATGCCTTTTGCTCCAAAATTATCTCTTTAGATTCTTGCCATAAAAGGCTAGCAACTAAAACAAGAAGAGTATATTTTGGTAGTTTCATATGACAAGGATTAGAGGTAGGAATAAGACAAAACATCAAGATGACCATTACTGCAGCTTGCCTCTCTGATGAAGAAATGGGGCACTTTTTTCACAACATTATGAACAGCAAGGGAGAAAATTCCTTTGTTTTTTAAAGTTGCTCTTAGGAAGTGTAGGAAAGCAAACTTTAAATCATTTTTTTCCTGAATTTAGTCTAACGATGTATAATTTTATTTGTTTTATTTCATTTATACTCTGCCTTTCCGCCAATGGGAACAAAAACAGCTCCCATCATTCTCCTGCCCTCCATTGTTTTGCTCACTAATACCACATGAGGTGTAGATTAGGCTAAGAGGACGTGAGCCATCCGCAAAAGCCATCCCCAAAGCCATCCATTGAGCTTCTATGGCAGAGCAAGTATTTGAACCTGGTTCTCGCAGGTACAAGTAAAGGGAGATGGTGTGGCGCCCAAAGACAGGATGGGTGGAAAGTGGTGTTGGTCGGCTTTCTTGCTTCAGCCTTGCCATAGCATACCCTCACAAAACCAGGTAGAGTGATTTGCATATTAAATTATTTATGCTTGTGAACATTATTAATATGCAGATTGGACATGCTAGATTAGCATATCTCCTTTGTGTTATTTTCAAAGTTATTTTATCTATATACCAACCAAACGCCAGAGGCAATGGTAGAGGGAGTAATGGAGAGCGTTCCTGTCTGACTATTTTTCATTGTCAAGAAAGTCTGTACTCCCACAAGGGTCTTCCTTCTCTTCTCCGAGATCAGAACAGTGGATTTTGGCAACAGGTTACTCTACTTTGACTTGTGGCCACTACTTCACTATTTTATTGAATACTGCCACAAGTATTCTAACTTGGTCAGTTAACATGAATAGGAAAAGGTACTCCCAGCTTGTAGTGGTAGTGATGGTTGAGAGTGCCCTCAAGTCAGAGTTGATTGATGGCGACCCCTGGTGAGGTTTTCATGGCAAGAGATTAACAGAAGTGGTTTGCCATTGCCTGTCTCTGCAACCCTGGTCTTCATTGGAGGTCTCCCATCCTATTACAAACCAAGGCTGACCCTGCTTAGCTTCTGAGATCTGATGAGATCAGGCTCACCTGGGCTATCCAGGTCAGGGCATCAGCTTTGCAGCACATGATGCAAAATGTCTACAGGATGCTCTTGGTTACTTTGTCTTGAATATTTAAATACAAAGATGAAAAGCTTGACACGAGTTGAAAATAAGCTGAAAAATAAGAGGCAGGGGGTGGCAAATTATAGTAGAGTGGTAAAAAGTGCTGGAACCTCTTGGTGAACTACTTCCTACAAAATGCTTGGCACCAGCTTCCACACAGCAGTGCTTCCAGGGGATATCATGCTGCTGCTTGTATGCCGGAAACAGACTTTATACTCTTTCTGTCCCAGTTGGTCCAACATGCGTTGTTCAAACAACTCTTGCCAAAACAACAAGATAACTTTATCAGGCTACAAAACACCAATAAATATGTACTGTGACTCCACTGGGAGCTTCAAACTAGATTTTTCTTGCCTCATGCTTGAAACTGAGATGTGTAAGACTCAAAGCAGTTTTGTTAGGCACGGTAATGAGCTGTTGGGTGGGCTTAAAATTTCCATGTGGCTAGCGCAAACCTGTTGTTTGGCCTATGCAGTTAGCAGTTCTACCATATGTAAGGTAACATGTGAAGTAGTTGCTCTGTGCATAAGGAAGTCCCTTCCTCTTTTGTGAGGGAAGAAACAGAAGTAGGGCTTCTGTACACAGCTCCATCTTCCATTGTATATGCATGGTGGAAGAGAGGTATGCGCATCTGATCCTGTGTCGTGGATTATTAGCCTGGTAACAATACAAGTTGGGCCAGCCTCTGTTCTTCACAGCTGCCGAGCAGTTGTGTGCTGGTGGCTATGGTCCCTAGTCACCTGTATCAGTAGCATTATACGTGCCATCCTGCAAACAACAATAATCACATAAACTATGTGAGCTGTATAAAGAAGTTAAATAGATATCAGGGAATTAACACAGTGCAGTACCAAAGCATCGAGTACAACAATGATCACATTTTAGGATTTCTCTGAGTTGCATTCCTTCTTCTTCTGCTTCACCTTTCCCACCCACCCCTACCCTCCAATTCTCTCGTTTTTTTCCTCCTGGTCCTGAGCAACCTTTCTCCTTTTACATAACCTGCTTTGCCACATGAGTGATTTCATAAAATGTACCTGAAAAGTCGTGCTTGCCATTTAGCCTTTGCTGGCATGGAAGGAGACATGTTACTATGAGTTTTGTCTTGCAAGAGCAAAGTTAGAGAGATCACAGACAACTAAAAGGAAATCAAAACCTCTTTTGTCATTTAGTAGCCAGAAAAGGGTAACTGCTTTTCTTGCTTGTCAATCAATCCTAAAAGCTTTGGTTTTATAGGCTTTTACAGATCAGGGTGGCCTTGCTGATTCCTAGTCAGGAATAACTGATCTATGTATTTTCCTCTATTTTATGAAATACTGAGGACTAGAAACTTTTTTTTTTGAATGAATGGCTTGTAGAGATGTTTTAAATGAAAGTTGAATCTGTCCAGATGTTTCATAACCTGAGTGGAAAGGCCAGTATACAGATTATATAGCTTGACAGCTGCGGTTGGCAAAAGAAAAAAACACAGAGGAAAGGAGGCATTTTCTAGTTTTCTCTTTAAAACTGAATTTTAAAAAAAAGGATTCTCCTAGCCACCTAACTCTCCTTTATGCTCTATCCTTTGAACATGGATTGGGGTAGAGTCGCCTAGTAAATATGATTCATTGTTGTCTTTTTAGCTGTCGATGCTGCAGTGAACCCACTGGTGCCAGCAGGTCTAGAGCTACTCCAGTCAAAAGCTAATGTGTTTCGCTCTGCAAGAGGCTGATACCCAGCACCCAGAGTTTTGTTTCGCTTCAAAAAAAGAGCCGGATAGCATTTCCAGACCACTGAGGAAATAATAGCAGGCGGGGGGGGGGGGAGATGTTTGTCATATGCCAGCTCCGGTGCCAGGCGCTTCATTTGGAAAAAGAGTACAATTCTGGATTCTGTTCAGCAAAAAAATAACAAGAACTTTCTAAATTCTTTCTCCCTCTTCAGCTGGCAAAAGACAAAGAACGCCTGCAAGCGATGATGACACACCTGCATGTGAAATCGACCGAACCCAAAGCTACCCCTCAGCCTGTAAGTATCTCCGAAGAGAAGAGAGTTTCCCGACAGCCTGTTTTTTGCGTGGCTCATCCATGGCTGCAGCATCCAGCCCAGTCCGTTTAAAATGACCAAAAATGGAAAGAAACCATTTCCCCGTCTGTTTGGCTTGGAATACTAACGGTTTGGTTTTGTGCTTTTTGTATAAAAAATAATCCTCCCCCCACCCCCGAGTTGCTCTTTAAAGCTTACAGGCTCAAAGGCTGGGACTAAGAGCACTTTCCTGAGTTAAATGGAATTTACTTCAGAGTAGATGTGCCTAGGATTGCTTCTAACGTATCTGTAAACCAAGGGAACCCATGCCATACTGACAGTGCAAGCCAATGCAGACTTACTACAGTCTAAGACCACTGATGGGCTTAGACTGGAGTGCTTCTTGTAGATCAACCTTGTGGGGGATGGTAGAGCCAGTAAATATAATGTGAAGACAAACTCATGTTCTGCAAGAACTTGCAAGAGTATTCTCTAAAAGCAGCAGATAGGTTCTCACTGCTGTGATACATCTTTAGCAACTGCACATGTTTTGCATGAGCAGATTAGCATCTTCAGATTTGATTTCACTTTTCTTGTGCAGTGGTCTAACCCAAGTTGTAGAACAGCCTCTGCATGAGTGGAGGAAGCCTTCTGCGTGCAGAAGGATGCCTTTGAATCCACTCCAGTGTACCCTAGCACTTGCTCACCCCTCACCTCAATTTTCACGCATAGATATCTGCAAATTGACTGTGATGAAGGTGATCTTCATTTAATATTTATATAACATCTATAATATAGTAGATAATAATATAGTAGATAAGATGGAACTCTTGAGCTATGGAAGGCATGAAGGAATATGGAATTGGGCACAGTTTGGCTGTTGTGGGTTTTCCGGGCTGTATTGCCGTGGTCTTGGCATTGTAGTTCCTGACGTTTCGCCAGCAGCTGTGGCTGGCATCTTCAGAGGTGTAGCACCAAAAGACAGAGATCTCTCAGTGTGAGCACTGGGCACAGTTTGTTCATCCAGTCAGTTTTTTAGGCTTTTAACAAACTCTTTGAATGCTTGAATCTCTCCTCTATTTTTCACTGTGCAGAGTGAACAGAACTGTGTACGTCATTTAAACAGGTGTATATCCTTCTGCTCCTGATATGTTTACAGTAGGTTATAATACTCCCGGTTGCCTTCACACAGTGTGTTTGTTTATGATAGTAAGGTTAATTTCTTCTGCTTGTAAAAAAAAAGTATGACTTTTTATTGATGACTGAAAGTGTAGAATAGGTCCATCAAGTGCTCTTAGCCATAAGGATGAGTTTTTTTCCATTCTTTATTCCACACTCATGGACCAACGAGTCATAAGCAGAAAAATTCAGTAATTCAAAAGTATAGAATAATACAGTTCAATAATAATTAACCAAATAACCAGAGATACTAAATACAAGGTATAAGATACATCATAAGGAGAAAAAAATCATTTAAAAACCGTAGATTGAAATTTTGTCACAGCAAGAGTTACACTTGGATCAGTATCAGCTAAAAGCTTTATAACTTGTTCTTGTTTTGGAACACGTCCCCATTTCTGAATGTATACTGAGATCTATTTATCTCTGGCAAATTCAGACTTACAGTCAATAAAATGATGCCAAATAGTATTTAGATTCCCTGATTTACAGTCACAAAATCATTCAGAAAGGGGAATCCCTAAGCATATGGCTGAATGAAACCTCCATATTCAGAGACTGTATACACCTAAATACCAGTTGGGAGCAACAACAGGGAAAGATCTGGTCTCTGCATCCTACACATTGGCATCTGGTTATCCCCTGTTGGATTCTGGAGTAGATATACTGTTGGTTTGTTCTTCAGCATTCTTCTTAAGTTCTTAACATGCATGGCGAAAAGTTGGAGAGTACAGTTTTTGATACAGTATGAACATTACAGAAGAATAGTCTTGCAGATGCATAAACTCTGTTTATGCAACAACAGTCTTAGCAAAAAAGGTTAAAGCAAGACATGACACTTTTCAAATATATAAAAGCCTGGTGTAAAATGGAGGAACAGATTGTCTGTTTACAAAGGAAAAGATTGTCTGTTTACAAAGCTCAACTGTTCCTTCCTGTCTTCAAAGGTTTTGCTCCCCTAGGGTTTTCCCTATCTCCCTCTACAGCTATTTATTTCATATGCAACCTGAAAATTAGACATCCTTTTTCTGGGGAAAACAGAGGTGTGCAGAGGATTTAATGATTTTATGTTCACTATCTCTGTAATGTGTTCTGTTTGAGACATTAATTTTTGTCTACCGACTATATCTTGGCAGGCTACCATATTTGCTAGGTTAATAGTCCGACTCCTTTTTTATTTCTATCACCATAAATCAAGCATACACGAGTGTGTGTTTGGTTTATTTACAGAGGGCAGGAAAGCCCAAACAGGTAAACCCGTAGTTTGTCAGCATACTGCTTCACTGCATATTGATTGAAGCCACTTGTGCTACCTATAGATTGGTCACGCTCAATTAGTTTCCACATCATTCAAAGTAAAATCAAATAAAGGCAGTGTACCTTTAAATCTTACAAATTTTAAAATCAAGAAGCAGATCACTCCCTTCATTTGGAATAATCACATGAAGCAATTAGGAATTTTAAAGCATTTGGACAAAAGGAGTAAAATAAATGCAAGGTGTATTAAAGAAAATGCTACGTTTGCTTCTGTCGTTTTAGGGTGTGCTGGACGGATTTTGACAGATGGACTATTTTTAATGTTAGATCAAACATTTCATTAGAATCCTTGATCTTGCTTTACTCTCTGTCTATCTCATTAAGGGCTTTTCTGCAGAATTCATTCCTTTGGAGTGCTGAAAACTCTTTAAGCATCATGTGCCGCCGAGAGGTACCTTCTCCTTGTCGCACTTCAATAGTTTGCAGGCTTTGTGTAAATCCTCTCCACAGCAGTTTCGTTTACTGGTTTTTTAGGGGTTTTTCCTCCTCTCTGAAGCATTGGATGACGTACATGTGATAAACAGAGAGAAGTGCTTTGAAAGAGCTTAGTAGAAGGGTACCAGCTCTCTGTCCTAGAAGCTCCTGCTATAGCACAGTTTGTAGCAGGGAAACTTGCATAATCTGAAATGTCTTGGCTGGTTTTTTTTCTTTTCTTCATTCCACTAAGTGCCTCCCTTCCACTCTTTTTACAGTGTGATGGGAAGGGTTTTTGTATCTATTATACACGTGAGATGAGGCAAAACACAACTTGTTCCCCTCACGTTCTGGCTTAACACTCTCAGGCACATATGAACAGTAGCCCACACGGTAGCTTTGCAAAGAGCCTTACAGGTGGTGGAAAGACAGTTTGAGGGCTCCTTTGTGCCCTCAAAGGGAATATGGTCTCTAGGAAGGGGATATCAAGATAAGGAGTATGCAGCTGGTTTGACCAGTAAGATACTGCTGAGAATCTGGTAATTTTTGTTAATGAGCCCTGGAAATATTATTGGGGGGTATCATAAGAATTGCTAATACAGGCAATAAACAGGAAAAAACAGTAGGAAAAGAAAAAAAAGTGATCGGGGGAGGATGCACTGATTAGTATTAAAAATGTTTTACATTCTGGAAAATTATAGCTTTGATGGGGACCTCCTACTAAATTTATTTTTAACTGCTCTATTGAAAATTCTGTACCACTAGTCAACATTATCTCGCAGTTGCTCAGCATAGTGTTTCTCTATTAAAAGAAATAGGCATGAATATTTTTGACTGAAAAATTAATAGCTTTTGAATTCATACGCAGCAGGTTTTCTTTTGCAAAGAAGTCCAATATCGCTGCACAGCACTTGTATAACCATTTATTTAGAGTCCAAGTCAAACCTTTGACAGCCAGAGCAGCGTTACAAGCCAACATAAAGAACTTCAAGATGTAAACCAACAATAGCCAGTCTGTGTGAGGTTTGCCATTGTCAAATACATAGATTGTTTGGATTAGTTTATGTAAATGTACTGTTGTATTACCCTTTGGGGGGAAAAAAAGATCACATTTGTGTATGAAAAGTGGTTTCGTTCACAGGCAGCATTATAAATTCCTTATCCTTTAACTTACATGTTAGAAGTTTTTTTTTAAAAAAAAATGGTGCCTGACAGGCCTATATTGTGTGACACTCTGTTGTTGGATTGAAACAGCCTTCTTTTCATTTATTGAAATATAGAAAAATTATTATAGATACCATCAGATAAATCAGAAATTATTAAAATGTGTATAGGTGAAGCATTTGAAAATTAATTATAAAATGTAGGAATATAGTGTTTTGCATATTGTGCTTTTCCTGCGAGGGAGGAAAAAGCAGCGGCATCACAGAATGTGTGCTAGACCCTGGTCCTTTTAACTCAGCAGGATAGGACTTTGACTATGGAAGATCTAATGTCCAATGCTGCAGTGTAAAGTATTCTTTATATCCAGTAATTAATTTTTCCTTTCTCCCTTCAACGGATGCAAGGTGTATGTTAGGGATTGAAGGGGTGGGGGTGGGGGTCCATTTTTAAAGGAGAAAGTCGTAGCTGATCCAAACATAGCAATAAAAGTGGAATTCAAAATTGCAGATTTTTAATGACCAACTGGAGAGTTTATTTGGTTTTTTATTATTGAAAGCTTGTAATGTTTATATTAAAATAGTTATAACCAGCTGAAAAAAATGAGAGAACTTTGCCGTACAGTATATGCTGTAGCTAAATACCGTATGGTGTTTGCCATTGGTATTTCACTGGTCTTGACTAGTTACATAAATTAGCACCATATTTTTGTCCTGCTGAACTCTTTGATCAGTTCCTGGTGTTGCACAATGAATCAGGAATCCACCCAGCCATAGAGAGCAGCATCTTGTCAGGTATAATCACAAGAAGAAGCATGTATGAGATTATCTCCTTAAAATAAGTGATCTCTTAGCTGCATTTTGGAGTGCCCATGCGTTTCTTAGCTATCACATATCAGTCACCATGCTTCAGTCCTGTAGAAGTGAATGGAACTGCAAAGAAATACGTAATGAGAACAGTGTGCTTTATTTTTTAAAAAAGTATATATGTGTGTGTGTCATTTGCTAGGGCGAGTGTTTGTGCTAGTGTTTGTGCTATTTGCCAAGGCACGGTACACACACAAGTCAGCACTAAGGAAAATAAAGGATTTAGATGGGGGAAGGCTTGGAGATACGCAGATGTGTGCGAGAGAAAAGAGGAGCAAAGCAAAAAAAAAATCCCTTGACCTGAGGGTAAAATCAAATAGTAAGTGCCTTGTTTAGCAATGTTTAGTAGCTTACTCACTGTGTGAAGAAAAGGCAAAAAATAATTAAGAACATTATAGGGAGGACAACTTTTAGGCAAGATGGACTTGCTCTGCCAGGGGTTTCTGATTTTTTTTAGTATAACTCCTCTAAAACTTCCAGTTCAGGATGGTGCAGGTGACACAATTCAAGGAATTTTATTCTGGCCGATAATAAAAAGTTCTTCTCATGTCTTTGGAGCTATGCTGAGTATATCCTCCTTCCTGACCCTTCTCCTCAAGCCTAGCTTGTTTTCAAGTCCTGACTGGGCCAAAAGGCACCAGCTGTAGGCTTTCTCCCCTTTTTCTTGTCCTGATTGGCTGAGCAGGAGTTCAGTGAACCTTAAAGCACTCTGAAAGCTCTGTAGTCTTGCTTACCTCTATTTGCTGTTATCCTGCTAGTTATGAGACTTGGGATGAGAGCAATAGCCTCAAATGAACTGTGTCAGTCTTTGCTTTCATTAACTTTGGGGGAGACTCAAATGATTTATTGTGTGAGGCCATTGTTCCTCCTTTTGGAAGGCATCCTGAGAAAAGGGAAGAAGCAAAAGGGAGGAGCTGGAGAATTCCATCCGCTGTATTTAAACACACGCCTCAAAAAAAGTTGCTGTAAAGCCTCTTTATTTCTGTGGCACCCAGTTATTAGTGAAGAAACGTTACATCCATCCCCATCAGCACTTTTGTTAGATTTTGTTGTGATCCAGTATTTGCATTTTCTGTAAATTGTTTGTTAGAGTTTGGTTGTGTGACAGAACATTTTATATTCTGATTTTATACTTACTGCAATAGTCATTACATTATTGTCACCCATGTGTGAGCCTAAGGTGACAGAGGGAATCCAGGGCCCACTGTTCTTTCAGATGGCGCAACATAGCTGCAAATTGCTGCTCAGGAAAAAGAGAAGGAATGCATTCTTCTTTCCCTGGCTCAAAAAGAGGTTTTGCATACCTGGCAGTACATCCGTCTTTATGGAGCTGACATAACTGTTGGCTATTTTTTATGTATTTTCCTTTACCCTAACCACAGCAATTAGGATTGTTTTGAAATCCTGTTTTTAGCAACTGTAAAAACAAAGCATTAAAAAAATAGCCTTTTAACTGTGAGGTAATGACTGAGCATTTTAGCTGCTGTAGCTGTATTTTATAGTTTGAAAAATAATGATATGTAGCAATAAAAAGAAATTCACAAATGCAACACACAAAAGCTGTTTTTATATACTGTTTTTCATTAAGTCCCACTCCTCAACTTGCGTTTCCTTAGTGTCCCTGCCAATAACAACACCTGCTAAGTGATTGCTGCCTGCCAAATCCTGTGTTACATACAGTATATATTTCATGGCTAAAGTATTAAATCTAACAACCTAACTCTTGCTCACCTTCAGTGGCTAACAGTCAGTGCCTATCTACCTTCTGAGGTCTAGTTATAACATCTGTTTTAGCCATGATCACAGTGGTAGCATCAATAGTAGAAAAATCAGTGCCCTAAAGCACCACAGATGGCCTCAGTGAAGCATGCATGATTTTTTCCCCCTTAGAACGTGAGAGATTTCCTGGTATATTTGGTTTTTTGTCACAGTTTCCATGCATAGTCTTAATGGAACTCAATGGAAACCATTTTAAATAGACAAGTTTGTATGAGAGATCAGAGGGTACATGTCATCGTCATCATCATCATAACTATGCTTAGTTACTCCTTTTCTAGACAGATTAGTGCCCCAGTCAGAGCGGTGAACAAAGTTAGTGTTATTATTATCCCCACAATACAGCTAGGGAGCTGGGGCTGAGGGGAGTGGCTTACCCAAGGCCACTTGCTGAGCTCATGGCAATGGTGGATTCTAACCAGCAGAGTGCTGATTTTGAAACCCAACCACTTAACCACTGTGCTACAGCAGGAAGCGTGGTAGGGCTGAGGAAGATTCTTGTCCAATAAAATATATACACAGAACAATCTTAGCTTTCTAAAAGATCTGTAGGGAAAGGAGGGATGGTTCAATGGCAGAGCATTTGCTTAGTAGTCAGGCAGCCCCAGGTTTAAACTGCTGCTTTTCCCTTCCTTCCTTGGGGTAAAATAAAAAAGAGTCCAGTAGCACCTTTAAGACATTCCTTGGGGTATGCGTGCACACTTTTTTTTTCAAAGGCAAGAAAGGGGTTGTAACATTGTACATTCTTCCTGCTTTAAAAGCTAGGAAAGGATTAAATGGCTACTTTCCCCTCCCTCCCAGGCATGTTTTGGGCTTTGCCAAAGAGAGAAAAAACCCAAGCGTTTTGCACAGCCCTTTGGAAACAAAGCAGCAGGGAATCTACCAGGAGGGGGTGAAGCATCAGCATTTTAACCCTTTCCTGGCTTAGCTTTAAAAAAAAAAAGAGTGGAACAAGCAGGAAAAAGACTTGTTTTCCCCCAAACTCTGCCACCAGTTGCCTCTCCAGTGGGCACAGGACAGCCCAATCAGCAAATACAGGGGGGATGGGTTCCAACATTGCAACGTTACTCCGCCTGCTCAAAGTTTTTTTTAAAAAGTGTGACATGAATTGCAAAGCCCCCAAAGCCTGAAACTGCCCCAAGACTTCAAAGCCCGTCTAAAATGAAAAACAAGACTCCAAATCAAAACTGCCTCAGACAGTGTGGAATGTGGTGGTGCCATGCCGAAGCCATTGCGATTGCGGCAAATGCTCATAAATGGCAGTTTAAACCATGAGAAAGGGGTCTCAATGGACCAATACTCTGATTTGATTTAAGGCAATTTTGTGTTTTCATGTGGAATTCAAATGGTAGTATTCTAGATCAATGCATGTTGGTTGTACAAACATCCAACTTGTACTCTGCTTGAGGAACAATTCTTCCTCAAGCAGAGTACCAAGTGCTTTTCAGCAACAAAGAATTAGGTTACTTGTTCATTCATGGGTTTCTGCCATAATGCAATGGCAGAATCCAAGCATTCTGATTAAGTACTGAATTGTATAACGATTCTTCACGTAATAACTGAAGATGCCTACTAGGTGCATCTACTTGTTACTGGAACAAACATGAATAGCTAGTTACCAGTAGCTAGTGATGCAGCCTGCCATCCCTCTCATGACACTGGACGAAATAAGCTTGCACCAGCATGTCCAATATAATAATAAGGACTTGGTTGAAACTTGCCTCTATTACCCTGTAGCAAATAATGATACCTCATTAAAATAAATTACCCCAAACTGGAAACTACTTGTATGTCAACTGCCTTTATGAGCAACTTTTAAAAAATCATGGCACATGTTTTTAATACAAAAAGCGAACTCTGAGAAATCATATGGCATTTCCATCAGGAAATGCAACCCTCCCAATACAAGCCCTTCCTGATCTTTGCCCCAGTCTAATCATCTTTGGTGGACATAAAAATAGAATCTAGATGGGCTTTTTCATTGCTAATTGATGACAAAATTACGATTCATCCATTTATAATGAAGATTAATATTTTGAGATTTCAACAAAAATACAATTCATACAGTGGTTATGGTCCAGTTCACAATTAATGTCTGTATTTGAAAACAATGCATTCTCAAATATACTCAGTCTAAATTCTCTGTCACTCTTCTCATTACAGTTATGGCAAAGTATCTGATCAAAGTTTGGGGCACTTAAATATGGGAGATGTTGTCACTGAACAAAAGTTTGCAAAACCAATCTTCGGTACCAAGGAAAGAGACTGACCATTTCATTAACTTGTTGGTTCAGTCTACCAACAGTTGTCTGAGGTGACACATGATGTTACACCAGACTTCTGGCTCCCCCCTTCCCTTTTTCTTCTTTCTTCTCAGACTGCAGTCATGTTTAATTTGGAAACCGGGCTCCTTTGGCAAATTAGCAATTAGAACAATTTTGTGGGAATATGTATATGTGTCATTAGTTTTCCTGCAAATGAATACGGAGAGCAGAGGTCAGGCAGAAATTTTCCACTTGACTGCTGTTCCTCTGTCGAGATTTGGCACTTTGTTTTGGAACGGCCGCAGCTGCTCAAAGCCACAGCCTTCCTCTAGGAACTGTCTTTTAATTAGTTTACCTCGTAGCCATTATTACAAATATTACTCCCCCCCCCCGAAATAAAATTACTGTTTCTACAAAATATTCCAGTGACATCTTGCACCGTTGCACATTGATGGTGAGGTCATTTGAATGCAGCGTTTAATCATTAGATCACCTTCATAAGCATCTCCTAATTAGAGTCCTTACAATACAATTTTATCTGGTAATTAGCTGAGATTGGCTGCTTCCTCTTTAGCTTATTAGTGGCAACCCAGCAGTGGGTGTGAATCCTAGTGTCATTTGTCAAGCCTGTTAAAGGCACCCCCCTCCTCACTTTCTGTGTTTATTTCTACTTGTACTACCTTACACTGAAAAGCCTGCAGAAATTTAACTCAATTCAAATTATTTAACTGGAGAACATTGACCTTTGGGCTCCTCCCCCCCCAGCTTCCGAGTAGAAACAGATTAAATGTTTAAGCTTTTAAACAGTAAAAACAGAATTGAACTCGTTTGAAATTGAGTGGTTTGAACAGTAATGATGAAACAGTATCCGTGATCTTTCCAGCAGGAGAGCCAATCTTACTGAGCCTTGTGCATTGGAAGAGCACTGAAAATTGATTCAGATCTGCTTGTGGATATTGGACTGTTGTTAAAAAAAAAAACACCCACTTTAAGAGTGGAGATAAAATATAGTACATTTAATTCCATAGTGCAGTATCTCCATTGCACTATTGTTATTGTTGCTATGCTTTTTATCATATGTGATGGATGGGTGTCAGAGGGACTTAGCTAAATCGGTGCCAATGTACCTAAATAGAACAACTCAAGGGATCCTATCGGCACGTCCTCTGTGGCATACATTAGTTTTTTAGCATGTTTCTCGTGGTAGGCTTATGCTCTGTGACCATCATTGTATGATATTTCCACCACTCCCAACATAAATCCCTTGTTGGATCAGTCAAGGGTTCGAATTAAGATTTTGTTTCCAAAAATCAGGTCTTGCTAAAGCTGGACCGCTTCTCTAGGCAAAAATTTATTTTGTCACTTTGTGTCACTTTTCTCTGTCTTGGCAACTGTAAGTGTCAACTGTGTTCCATCCTCAGAGGATGTATGTGTGCACGGCTGCTTTCTCCTGCTGCTCCATAACGGAAAACAGTGAGTTGAGGGGAAGGTGTGGAGTAAAAACACATCCAGATCCTGCTTTCCCAAGATTCAAGTGGTGGGGTACAGTTACTTCCTCCTACCCTTTTATAAAGTTGACCCGAAGTAGTATGTCACTTTTTGAACTCTGACATTGTAAGCAGCAGGTTTTATTTATCGATTTAAAATTGTATCCTTTTTTTTCACAAAGGCCTCAAGTTGACTCACAAAAGAAAACGCACCCAGCTGCATCTGTAGTAAAAATAAAAGCAATAAAAGCAAATATTAAAAGGCTAAAACAGCCAGTATTGTATAGTTTTTAGAGTGTTGGAATGGGATGAGAGAGGTCCAGGTTCAAATCCCCGCTCTGCCATCGAAGCTCACATGATAACCTTTGGACAGTCTGCCTCAGGGTTTTTATGAGGACAAAACAGAGTAGAGGGGAACGATGAAAGCTGCTTTGGCTTCCCATTGGGAAGAAAGGTGGATACAACTGAAAATCCAAAATTCTTCCCTCACACATACCCAACAATATAAACTCCAGTTCTGCCTACCCCAAAATACATCACTGAAAAACCTTACTTTTATCTAGTGAGTTGGGTTGAGCAGCCAGGTAGGTGCTTCTGGGGGGCTCCAAGATTTAGACCAGGGAGCCATCTAGTATTCCACAATACTGGCTTTAACATTGCCTTTATGCTTAAGAGCCCTGGGTTTTTTCCCTACCAACTTTCTAGAAGTGAGCGCGATTAGTCTTCCGACGCCTTGAACGCTGGCAGTAGAGTCCTATGTAGAATTTAAGCCCGTGGAAGCCAGCAGGCTTGGAAGGGTGTGACTTTGCTTAGGACAGCACTGTCGTGGAGTTTTTTGGCAATTATCTGTTAATGGGTAGTTATATCTTACATTTTATGGATCTGTTATATGCAGTGCAAACTCTGTTATCCAATATTCATGGGGCATAGGGGATGCTGGTTAATCAGGTGTGCTAAATATTCAAGCTTATTTCTCTGGTCCATCATTATTTGGCAACCAAACCCCACCCCCTTGGCAATGCCATGGTTACTGCACCATTCCTGGCGGGGTCCTTCCCCCTGAGCCATGGAGCTAATCCTATGCAGCAGAAGGATGAGTGGACCAACTTTCTGGGATCTGTCCAACAGAGCTGGCTCCCGAAAGCTCAAGGCAGACTGAAGGGGATGCAGGCACTGGAGGATAATGTAAGTTGGCAGCACTAGCAGTAAAAAGCCCAGGCAGCTGGAGTTGCAGGAGTGGCACGTATTCACCTCTGAAGTCATGGGAGTACAGTGGCTGGAGGGGAGGGAGCTTGCAGTTTGGGTAATGCTGGTTAACTGTGTTTTCTGAATAATCAAGTTCTTGGTATCTTTAGGTTTCTATATTTAATGCTCTTTTTACATGGTAGAGAAAAAATCTAACATTGTTGCTGGGCTAAATCATATTATTCAGGCATTAGTTTGTGCTGTGCTAGAATTATCGCTGTAGGAGTGTGACGGCAATTTCAGATTCAATTCTCTTATTTTTTCCCAAAGAAGAATGTGTACAAGAAATACTTAAAGCATATTTTCATTATAAACTTCTACTGGTTTAATAAGTTCTGCCTGTTTGGTGAGAGCGGAGAATTCCTTGCCTCTACCTCCTTCACAGTTCTATAATTCTAAGGGTTCCTATCAATGAGAGAAAGACTGTTAGGTAGAGACAGCCATACTTCTGAAGTGCTACCATAATGTTTCCCGGCCTTTAAAACTTCACTCCTTAACATGAAAACTGCATGATTCGTCGTACCTTAGGAGGAACAGATGCGAAGAAGGACAGGGTTTGTTGTGAATAGAGTATTTTAAAGGAGTAATTTCCTCATTCTAGGGTGAAAGCACTCTTGAAATTCCTTAAGCAGCTATTTGAAAGTTGCTGGCTTGATACCGACATCATAAAGCTGGGGATAGTGCAAAAAACAGAAACCCAAATAATCAAAGGACAGGCTAAAGAAGTTGGAGGTCTTCAGCACCCTCCCCCAAAAGATGACAGGACAGAGGTTTATGAAATTATACATGATGTGAGGGAAGTAGATAGTTTTCTTCCCCCCAAATAAAATACTCAGAGCTACGAAATGAAGCTGAGAGCCAGAAGAGTAAAGATGGGCAAAATAATTTATTTTTTTCTAACACAGTTAACAATTAACTTGGGGAAGTGATGGTCATTAGCTTAGTTGGCTTTAAAAAGGGGTTGAACATATTGATGGAGACTAGGCCTCTCAGTAGCTAGGATGACTAAATACAAGTTTCATGTACAGAGCCCTTTGAATGCCAGATGCTAGAGGATAGCAACTTGTGAGGATATGGCCTTTGGGCATGTGCTTATGGCCCTTCCTGGATATCATATTAGCTGCTGGAGGAAACAGAATGGAGGACTAAATGGAGCATTGATGTAGTGCAATAGTGCTCTTGCATTCTTCTGACATTAAAGCTCAGTATTCTAAAAGGACACTTTTCAGTGAAGGATGAGTTGATTCACCATTTTAGATTGCGACAGTCAGAATTAAATATTATTAGTTTCTGTGTGCTAGAAGTCTGATAAAAGATTAATGTAAAAATCTATTGTTTGAGATCTGGGAACTAAATATTTATTTTGCATATCAAGTTTTTTCACTTTTTAAAAATGCAACGAGTACTGTTGTATGTTGGTGTATTTTAAATAGATTCATTTAGAGAATGCAGTCTTATTTAAAGGTGAAAGAAATACTTTGCTTTGTACATATGGGTAGAACGGGAGAAGTTTATAAAATATTGTCATACATATTATACATATACTAATTACTATTGTTATACTAAAGGTGAAATTACTTGCAACCCATGTATTATTTCAATATCCCTGTAAAGATGGTTTCAGGTAGGTGGCTGTGTTAATGTTGATCTGCAGTGGAACAGCAAGATTTGAGTCCTGTGGCACCTTAGAGGCCAACAAGATTTTCAGAGGTTAAGCTTTTGAGAGTCAAAGCTCTCTAATGTGAAGAAGAGAGCTTTGACTCTCGAAAACTTATGCCCTGAAAATCTTGTTGGTCTCTAAGGTGTGCCGCAAGACTCAAATCTTCCTGTAAATGTGGTCAGCATTATTTTACCCATATTGCAGATTGAAGTTGGGAGATAATATCAAGTCTAAGGTCATGGCTTAAGTGACATTAGAACCTAGAGGCTTCCTGGCTTATAGTTCACATTCCTAACTATTATAGCATACAAAAAGAATTTGTGGAAAAAAAATTTTTAAATTAAATTTGCTTCTTTTTCTGTTTTTGTAGCTAAATCTTGTATCTAGCGTCACACTTTCAAAGACTGCATCGGAGGCTTCTCCACAGAGCTTACCTCATACCCCAACCACCCCAACGGCACCCATCACTCCTGTCAGCCAGGGACCTTCTGTCATCACTACCACAAGCATCCACAGCGTTGGGCCTATCCGAAGGCGGTACTCTGACAAATACAACGTCCCCATCTCTTCAGGTAACTGGCTAGATGGGAAAGACAAAAGGCTTAGTGTTCCTGTATATTTTTTTCATGAACTGCTGACTGGTAATACAAGGATTCTGGTACTTTCATTTAGCAGATATTGCGCAGAACCAAGAATTCTACAAGAATGCGGAAGTCAGGCCACCCTTTACATATGCATCCTTAATTAGACAGGTAAGCAAGACCATCGGGAACAGCAGACTGATATTCAGCATTGTATCCATATGTGTGCATTCTATAGAGTGAAGAGAGCAAAAGCCTTTAGTGTGCAAGCATGCTGAAGCCTTTTCTATAAGTTTTTCCCCCTCCCCAACTGCAATACATATAGCATAATTGCTTTTGATTAAGTATTACAATACGATGTGATTATTAGGAAATTCATTTCACACAACACTGAAAATGAGCCTGTTTAAAGATGGCAAGTCAATTATCACAAGCTACAGTAATCTCTGATCCCTAGAATTAATCTGAGCTCAAAATAATTACTAAGCTTTAATCAGCTAGTGAAATGTTTTGCATTTCTCTTTGATTCTGCTTTATGAATGACTAATAAATTAATATTTCTGTAAGGAAACAGAAATAAAACTCAAAACAATTAGATAATTCCATTTTGAAATTTGCCATTGAACTATTAAATGCAACCATTAATCTTAGATCAGAGTGTGAAGTCTTCCTTTGGATTTTATGTTCAGAATCACATTTTTTTTATTTATTCAAACACATCTGCAAGTGTGTGTATTTGTTTTTTTCATTTAGTCTTAAGATCATCACTGTATTTTAATTGCTTTTCAGGCCATTCTTGAATCTCCAGAAAAGCAGCTAACACTAAATGAAATCTACAATTGGTTCACACGAATGTTTGCCTACTTCAGACGGAACGCAGCCACATGGAAGGTATGCCGTATTACTATGTATGCCTATTGCTTTAGCATCTGATGTGTACAGAACTGATAGTGCTGTAGACATAACCAATTGTAACAGTGTGCAGACTTTGAAATTTAGATCGGTTGTTTTGAGATACAGAGGGGTCCTCTTATCTGCACAAACAACTTGCTGTTTGGCAGAAAAATGTCATGCCTTTGAAATACCACCAATTTGAATGCCCGTTACTATTACATTTTCCCTCCTCATTCTGTGATTAAACTACCAGGCTTTCCTGTTGTAGTCACTCCTAGCACTGAAATGTTTCAACTGCTAAGGTAAGGGGGGAAAGGGCTGAGGAAGAAGCTTTATCAGATGATGGCTTTATGTACACATTCTTTGAGCTGGAAACCGCAAACTCCTTTTCCAAGGATTCATAGAAAACTAGCTTTTAAGCCAGCTGATACACCTGCCTTAAATTAACATGCCAACTTCTCAAAACATTCACTGGTGTATTATGAAACACAATACAGGTTAATTGGGCACAGCAGTAAAGATGCAAGCCAATAAAAATATTAAATCTAGCAATTTAACAAAATACCCCTGGTGCTTTAAATTTCAATAGTTTGGCTGTGTTTAGTTAATTTCAGTGTGTGTTGTAAATTCTCTAGAATTTTCCTTTCTCTTTCAAATGGCTGCAGTCCAGAGTGGCACACATTGTACCTGAATATTTTAGCAGAGTTTCCTTCTGAGACGCTGTCCCCGCAGAAACCCCAAACTGATATTTATAATCCCCTTCATAAATAGTCTACAAATGGCTTTTTAAAAAAAGTTTCTTGCCCCCATCATGGTTGAAAAGGCAGTTTGAGGGTTTGGTGTGAGTGCTGTTTCAAAGAGAAATGCTAGTGGGGCATGTTTGCTGTGTTCTTGCTGTTTTTTGAAAAGCTGTCATATCAAACACCCAAGCAGTCTTTTCAGCCATAATGCTCTTTTAAAAGGCAACTTGGAAATTCCATCAGGAAAGCTTTTGAAAGGAAAACAGCAACCACATCCAACCCACCCAGGTTAGCAGTGCCCCCTTCTGTAGATTTTGTACCCAGTGAGGCTTCTATGAGGTAATCAACCAAACAACCATTGCCTGTGAGTGCTGGACTACAGTATTGATCTTAGATATGGACAATCCCAGTTCAGATCCCCATTCTGGCATTTGCTTATTTGTTTGCAGTATTCATTAGCCACCTTCTCACAAGAATTTTCCCAAGATGCCATATAAGAAAACACACCCCAGCTTTACCATATAAGAAAAATAAAGTAATATCATCACCATGAATTTCCCCGGCCTGCTTTACAGGTTTGTTGTGAAGCATCACTGAATTCATTGGGCAGGATACAGATGTAACACATAGCTACATATATAAAATCTCCATTGTCCTCTATGCTGCACTCATTCAGGTATGTTCAATATTGACAGATACTACACTAATTTCATTTTTTAAACCATTTGTGCACTTCCACAACTCAGACACATACATACCCTGAGCTGAGCCCATGTTATTCTTGCCTTTCTCACACAAGATTTAGCATTGGCTGCATATCTGCATGATCTAAGGTCCAAGGCCAAGTTGCACAATATGTTTCACATGAGTCTTATTGCTATATGTGCAGATCCACAGCAGGGCAAACTGTGTTTCCTGTGGCCGTTTCAGCTCAGAAAAATTGCACTGAAGGGAAGCCTCTACTCTCCCTGCACTGCACACCTGAGCCAAATGGGGCCCTGGCATTCGGGGGGGAAATACCCTAATCGGACTCGATTCGCAAAGATTCGGGATTTCTGAATCAGTCCCAGCATGCCAGATCCGTTTTAGAAACCCTGAATCAAAGATTCCCGAAGTGATTTGTATCGCTTCAGGAAGCTTCAGGTCAAGGGGTTTAAATGCCTCTTTCCGTGCTGCTGTGCAACAGCATGGAAAGGGGCATTTTAACCCCCAAATCAGCTGTCTGGCGAGGAGTTCCATGCCAGGCAGCTGAAGCCAGTGGGATTTAAACTATCCCCTCTCCACCAGTTATTTCTCCTGATGGGAGGGGGAGGAGGGAACCCCCCTCCCATCAGGTGAAATAAGCAGCTGGGCGGGGAGGTTTGTCGGTGTGCTCCAAATCTTTATGGAGCACATCGAAGTGGATTAAATAAGTGATTCCTGAAGCGGGATGCCACTTTGGAAATCCCTTATTTACAATTTTTTTTCTGGTTTCTGGTTTCCCGAATCAGGAAACCGAATTGTTTTTGCTTCGCACCCCTACATGTGACTGCAAGTCATACATATCAGGTAGTTTGACCCTCAGTGCTGGCCTCATACTTGCTTGTGACAATTTTTCTCCTCAGACTTTGTTGGTAACAAGTCACCCACACAGGGAGCTGGAGAATTCCTGTCCCATGTTTTCACTTCCTGACCTTTCAAGAGTGTTCTAGAGGCTGTGTTTAGTGGGAATCTTCCACCTCCAGTCACCCATCAGCATTCCACCATAATCTGAAGTTACAAAATTAAAACTGTGTAAGGATTCTGGTCTTGGGTTTGTGCATGGCAGCATAACTCTGAATATCAGGTACTAGGTTCTGTAGGGGTGTGCTGGTGCCCTCAAGTACACTTCTCTGATGCCTTCCCGTTGTTGGAAAGAAAACAATGAATTAAATAACAACAGCATCAACAACAACAACATTTTATTTATATACCGCCCTTCAGAACAACGTAACGCCCACTTAGAGCAGTTTAGAAAATATGTTGTTATTATCTTCACATAAATCACCCTGTGAGGTGGGTGGGGCTGAGAGAGCTCTGAGAGAGCTGTGACTGACCTAAGGTCACCCAGCTGGCTTCAAGTGAGGAATCAAGCCCGGTTCTCCAGATTAGAGTCTGACAGCTCTTAACCACCACACCGAACTGGCTCACTGAAGATGAGTGATGTGCTCAAGACCACAAGTCTGTCTGAGTGCAAGGCAGAGATAGGGTCTGAACACTGAACACCAGACTGACTCTTTGACACAACTTTTGCTTCTGTGGCATTTTTTTCCACAAAAGGTTGCAAAACAAAGTCCACATACCAAATACCAAGTAAAAAATAGAGCCTGAGACCCAAACTCCCAATTACTCATTTCCTTACAGATTTCTGCCCACCCTCCACTGATTTCTTAATTGGTCCATCCACTTCCTTCTCCCTGAGTAAAAAAATAACATTTTTAAAAATGTCTCATCTCTAGCTCTGTTTCCAGTCATCTTTAATCCATGCAACCCTGCCCTCCTTTCTCTCATTAGTTGGCAGTCTGTAGCACCAGTGGTCTCTTCCATGCAGCCTGATACTTCTAAGACTAAGACTTCTAATCTTCCTGCTCTACTTTAAGTTTAGAATGAGTGAAGATTTAAAATTTTAAATGTGTAGTAGCTATCTAGTTTTTAGCTACCCTCCATCATCATTCAGCCAACTTGCTATCATCATCCCTATTCCTCTCTGCAGAAGCCAATGCAGGTGCCCATATGGTTCTCACAGATCAGTAGACAGGTGAGGAGTAAAATCTCCAGACACTTCTGTGCTCCTCTGCCTGTATGCCAGCTCCAAGAAAGGTCCCCGTCATCCCCATGTACACCATTTAAAAAAAAAATGGCAGTTTTAGCCCATTGAGTAAAAACAAGTAAATGAAGAAGCAGCAACTCTTTAGAGGTTGTAAAATAGCCTTTATCTCTATAAGAACATTCAGGGTATTAATGAAATGTATAGCTCCCATCAACACGGAGTCCAGTATCACTATTCAGAAAGCCAGCAAGCATATAGAAAATGTTTAACTCATAGAAAACAGATATATTGTTGTCTTGTAATGATAATAATAATATCTTTCCAGATAACTAACCCCCATTATAATCAGAAGCAATAGACTTTTTCCTGTATTGTATATTGTTCTTGTGTGCAGAATGTAATAAAAAAAGGACAAAAAAGGGGATGAGTGGGTCAAATTTCATGAAATCATCTCCAGATATATTTTTTTTCTGATAACTTCATGTTGACCTTTAATGGCTGTATCTACCTACTGGAAATAATTGCCTTTGATCATTCTTTGCTAGAGAGGGAAATTTTTCTTTCTGCTGCTGACAGAAACATCACGAGACAAGATAGTGAGCTTAGACTGCAGCAACTCTGCTTAGGATGTCACTGTAAGAGCCCTAAACACGAACATCCTCAGTCAATTCATAAATAATGATGCAGATGTAATTTCTCCACAACTTGAAAATACATTTATTGTCATTAAAGTGCCCTGTGTGAGTGCTGCTTCATGAATGGGAATTCCCCGTTGCATACACAGGTAGAAGCCCTCCAATGAGTGAAGAGCTGCATTTGTGGAAGGGCCACATGCACCCAACAATGTTCACTAAGGGGCTGTCTTGAATGGCTCCCCAATATTTAATATCTATGCTCCAGTCATGAAATCATGTGTATGTGTGTAATATCCACAAAGCCAAATATAATGAAATTATAGCCAGGAAATAGGGTGTAAAAATCTAATTCCTTGGCTGGGATTTTCAAATGTCTTTGCCAGTTGGAGGAATGAGGGCTTTCAGTCCCAAAGCAGTTCTTCACTAGGTTTTCACATGTGTGACTACAGAATTCTTTTAATGAGATATTCATTTTCTGTCTGCCTAAAACACATGTACTCCTTCATTTGGATGTAAAATTGTCTGGCTTCTTCTAAGGGAATGGATGTATAATGAAGGTTAGGAAATTAGCTAGTCAGAGAAACTGCACACCGAAGGATCCGAGCACGCCTTCTCCCCCACAGAACTCCCTCAACTGCTCAATTAGCATGATAAATGTGTTAAGCCTAACATGAGTTTGCCCAGTGATTTTGAGTGTTCATGATTAGAATACCCTTCACAGTAGATAGATAGACAGACATGTTCACACACCCAAATGTCCTGAACAAGATACTGAGTCTTAAATTCCCATTCATACGTTTATCCATACTAGCCTTGCAGTTCACTGGTGTTAGGTACAGGTTACTGACCTATGCATTTCCAGGTTATGATCTACTCCTTTTCTAGTGGTTACCAGTGACAGTGCACCTTAGGACAGGCTGTGTTACATGACTAACTAAGGTCTGCTGAGGGTAGCCTCCAGGGAAGGAATACTAGAACAGAGATCACCAGCCATTGCCTGCCCTGACTGCCAGGAGAAAGTAGCTTGATGCACAGCACAGAAGTATCCAGCTTGCCTTCTCCCTAGAGCTGAGTGTAGGCCGTGCCAGGAGTGGATAAGGAGAGGATTTCCTTCTCTGTACTTCTCCCTACAAATATGTTCACGCTCATGTTGTGGACAGTACAAGCAATGATGTATTTTAATATAGCACTGTTGTAAAATTATTCAAGAAAGTGCAAAATGTGCCTAAATTTGGGTTTGATTAATCTTGTGAGGCCATCAAAAACATTACTAGATATCCAACTGCAATGATCAAAATAACATCTATGACACTAGCAATGACGGAAAGTGTGGATATTCTTCATAGACCTAACAGATGTTTAACCAGTAACTAAGAGTGAAAGTCACCTATATTGGAACATACATGCAAGATTACATCAGACTTACGTCAAACATTTCTGAAATATGTTGTTGTGAACATGATATAGGGGAAATTGACATTGTCTTAACTTTTTTCTTGAGCTTTGGGGACACTATGAAAATATCATTATGTTATTGCAAAAATCAAACTTTTGCTAGTTGCGCAAAATTATTCTTCAGTAGCTTTGTTGCCTGCCTTCACTTTTCCAGGAGACAAGCTTGTGTTGGTACAAACAAATCCGTTGGTATTGAGAATACTTCAGCCTTGTTTGACTGGCTTAAATAGGTCCCCTTAAGTAACTCATATGTGTAAAATGGTACCAATGGGGTTCTTTCCTGTGCTGAGATTGGATTATTGATTTTTTTTAAGAAAAAGAAAAACCATTGTTGCCAAACTAACTCTGAGACTATTTTAACCATATTTATTTCACCAGTCTTAAACATGAAAATATGATAGTCCAGCAGAGATGGTGGGTGGTGGAAGGGACTTGTCAGCTGACTTTGCCGCTGTTCATGGACAATATTAAGTCTCTTTTTCTCATGGAAAGTATTTTTTCAATGTTTTTTCTTTTATACTTGCTGCAGAATGCAGTGCGTCATAATCTTAGTCTTCACAAGTGTTTTGTGCGAGTAGAAAACGTTAAAGGGGCAGTATGGACAGTGGATGAAGTAGAGTTCCAAAAACGAAGGCCACAAAAGATCAGTGGGTATGTCCACCATGTTTGAACTTCTTAGCTAGCTTGGATCATGCTTACAGTTTTAACATAGAGGCTTTGGCTGCTAGATGGTGTTGTAGATCAATCCAGGTAGTTTCACCTTGCTTCAGTCAAGGGAAACAACAGACAGCATCTCATCACTACCGTTTGTATGCCCACCGGTCCCCTTCGCCCTTGCTTGCTTGGTGTTTGTTTTGCATCACATGCTAGTAGCTTTTAGGTGGCAATGCATATTAACCCTCACAATCCATTTGCTTATGCTTATTGCATTTTATTTTCTTTTTCCTTTTCCCTGTTATTTGATGTCTGTTCTATTCCCCGATCCCGTATCCCTTTGTTTCCACTTCATCTCCTTTGCTGCTGATCTTATCCCAGGGTGCTATTCGCACCAACCTATCCCTGCATAAGTGCTTTATCAGAGTAGAGGATGAGTTTGGGTCCTTTTGGACTGTTGATGATGAAGAGTTTAAACGTGGCCGTCATATTCAACGAGGCCGTCCTCGAAAATTCTGCCCTGATGAAAACTTTGGCGAGCTTGTTACACAGTAAGAGCTTTTACTTGCTTTGTATGGGTGTGTGTGTGTGTGTGCTTTATTAATTTTTGTTTTCTGTTGCTTTTGCTTTGCATGATTTACCCATTTCATGTAGACTTGCATTTCACAAAATAGAGGCATTGCCCTTGCTGCAAAAAACAATCCCTCCCTTAAATGTCATGGCTATACATGCATTGTGCTTCCCCTTGCAGATGCCCAGCTAACGCTTTCTGATATGCTTATGGTGATATTTTCTTAAAATGCAGGAATACCGGATGTGTTCTTTCTCATACTACTAGGTAATGCTGTAGAACCAATTAGCAAGATGTTTTTATATTGATAAGCTGTTCTTGATCCTCTTTATTTTACATTCAAATTTAAATTGCTACGATCAACAATTTTTAAAAAAGAAATCAAATCTGTTTTGACAACAGTACTAAGACCATTGTTGATGAATCCCAGAATGGCATATAGTGCAGGAATCTTTTAGAAATTACAGTTAGATATATAAAACATGAGTTTGCATGTTACGAGAAAGGGGGTATAAAAGTTTTTTAAAATACATATATTCATATTTAAAGTTCCAGTTATCTATATTTAGTGTGCTTGCACTGTCACTAATGATGACTTTGAACAAGCAAAATTGGTGGCCCAGAGAGAAGTTGGGGACTGGTGCAATCTACCAGGTGCTGCTGCTGGTCACCTTTTCAGTAAATTTTACTCGGGGGGGGGACCCTAACACTGGAAGTGGGGTTCACTGTTTACAGTATATTTACAGTGCAATCCTAAGAGTCATTCCAGTCTAAGCCCATTGGTGATCAAAAGGACTTTTCATTCCTTTTTCATCTGCTAAAAAGCTGGCTGGATCCACCAACATTATGCTTGTCAGATCAGACCATTTCCTTTTTCCAGAAAACCATGTTGGTCGATCTACATCAGCATTGATATAGCAAACAATGCCATATATTGCAAAATCAACCTTTTGTTATTGATACCAAGATTAAATATCACCTGTTGGTTTGGATCCAATGAAAATTTCCACTGATAAACATGTATGGGAGGGGGATTTTAGCTGATTCCATAAGTGGACAGTTTCTGTGGGATCCTGACTACTCTTTCTTAGAGCTAATATGTAAATTACAGAGGTAAGCAAACACTCAAGTGACTTACACTTCTGGTTACCTAGGTTCTCTCTGCTACATGAACTGGCTCTCAGTTACTTGTATATTTATTTATGTATCAAGAAGAAAGAGCAAGGAAAAATCCAGCTTTTACCACTATTAAAACTACCCAAGTTATTAATGTAAAAAATGTGGTTGAAGTATTTTAAGAGGTAACTAATCCAAGAATGGGCATTTCTTTTTTCTGGCTGCTACTGGATTTGTTGCTAAGCAATTGATCCAGCATCTTCTCTCCATACCATCTCCTCAGAAACTCCTTTCTGTATGGGAGGGGGGATCCCCTTGGAAACCAGTTTTACTGGGTTCATAATTTTCAAACTGTCTATGAGCCCAAAGCTCCCATCCACAGAGGAGATTGCCCACTGCTTCTCTGAATGATATATTGTTCTTGCATTCTTTGATTTAAGTCAAATTCTGTTGACATTTAGTATAGAATGATGT
The DNA here is from genome assembly GCF_028583425.1 of Eublepharis macularius. Classification (NCBI taxonomy): domain Eukaryota; kingdom Metazoa; phylum Chordata; class Lepidosauria; order Squamata; family Eublepharidae; genus Eublepharis; species Eublepharis macularius. Next base: position 140,897,179 of record NC_072793.1, read on the forward strand.
CTCTCAGTATCTGATGTGATTCATCAGATCAGCCACTTGTGTTGCAGCCACTTGCGATGCAGACACAGCATAGCACACCTGCCCTCTGAATCATCATTCTATACAAAATGTTAGTGTTGACTAACAGAATGCATCCCAAGAAGATCATTGTTTCATTCAGGACAGCGGGTCCTTGATCACTTGTGTGGATTAGAAGGTGTACAAGATAACCACCCTTTTACTGCTACTTAGGCAGTCATAATGGCTAGTTCTTACTCTTACACACTAACAATAAATCTTTTGAGGGTATAAGAGTGAATTGTGCCTCAGATTTTATCTTCAAAGAAAACAAGTGCCTCAGCTTGGGAAGTGAGTCACTTATACGCAGCTCAGAAATCACTATCAACAAATACAAATAAAATTACCTGTTGGACTTTTTACCACTTGTGTGGGAGTACTTACCAGTGGACAGCTCCTATGCAACTGTGAAAATTACTTAGCTACACGAATGAGAGCCAACTTCTAGCCCATGGAATTGGTACCTCCAGATACATTAGTCTTGCTCTAATTCTTTGCCCATTCCATGAAAAAGGTAAATGTGTTTGGCGACTGCCTTCATGGGTGGGGTTACTTAAGCATTCTCCTGGCATGCACAGCCCCATTGGGTGCGGCACTGTCTAAACTGCACTTAAGACATTTTGGATCGAAAAATGCAGTCACTTTTTAGAGTTCAGATACGTTCTAAAAGAGTGAAAGAGAATACTACATTCAGTAAAGATGCAGGTTGATTGAAGTAGCTATGTGGGAATTTTAAACAGATGAGGACAAAAAAGTAAACTTTTTTTTATTCCTGTGAGGGAGAAAGGCTGACCTTCTTGAAATTCAAAAGTTGTCCACATTTAACTTTACTCTTTTTTCTTTATATGTCTTCCTTGTACAGAAGCCCTTCACTTATTAAAAACATGCAGACCAGCCACACCTACTGCTCACCTCTCAATGCTGCTTTACAGGTAAGATTAATGAGCATGGCAAATATGCCACATAAGCGTGTGTGTCTACCCAACTCGTTTCAAAATATATTAGCCTTGCTCTAATTAGATATTAAATTTTAATTCCGTTAAACTTTTTTCTTAAGTGCATAAAGCATCATGGTCCCTGGAGGCAAACACATATCAGGCTGTTTCAGCATTAGCTAGATGCTTAGCATTTTGAATATTGTGGCAAAAAAATTAAAAGTTCACTTATTAATATTTATCAGCAGTATCATAATTTCCATCCTCTTATTTCAGAATTTCACTTGAGGCAAAAATACCACAAGTGTAATTACTCTAGCACAGCTATTAATGTGCTGAATGATAGGATACTGTGTCACATGACCTTCTATTGTTCATGGCTTTAAAGGGAAAGCTGATCTCTCCCTCCCTACACACATTATTTTTTTCCCTTTTAGGGGTCTTTTGGATACATATTTTTCTGTTGTTAAATGCCTAAACCTCACAACACATTGAATTAAAGAAAAGAGTTTTTGGTTTTATTTTCCTCCTGGCACACAAAAATAAGAAAATATTTAAGTACATTGTGAAATGAGTGAGAGTAAGCCACCATATATTTTATAAACATATGCAAGTCACACAATAAATTGGGTGCAACAAAAACGTAGTTTTTTAGTTACACTTTCCTATAAAATATCTTAATATCTTAATTTCTTTTGTATGTTTAATGGCATGGATACAATTTAGAACTATTTCTGTGCCAGTGCCAAAGGAGATACTAACAACCGTCTTCACTGCTTCTCAACCACTTCAAAGGGCTCTAGTTTTGCCACACACCGAGCACATACCAAGACAGCAATTCACCCTCCAGTTGTTGTTACTGGAAAACTGGACAATACTTGTGTGAATTAAAATGCAAAATGTATATGTTGTAATTCTGTGCCCACTTGTCAACAGAGATAGGCATGAACCAAAATACAAACCAAAGTTCAGCACGAACCAGGCCGGTTTGTGGTTCGCGAACCAGTGGTACATCAGAGCCCATTTCTGATGAACCACCACAAACTTTAGGCCAGTTCATTTGGTTAATTATTTGGTTCGTGACTGCAGACAGCCTGGCGTCGATCGGTTTCCTAGTCAATGGGGCATGGGCTTTCTGCAGACCTTCTGCTGGCCCAGAAGTGATGATTTGCTACCCTGGAAATGATATTTTCACAAACCAAATGAACTGGTTCGTGAACTGGGGGAGGTTCGTGGAAGTTCGTGGTTCGTGAAACATGACAAACCATGAACTGCACCTTGATTTGATTTGATTGCATAGGGTTTGTTTCCCCCAGTTCATGCCCATCTCTACTTGTCAACTCCCTGTTGGACTGAGTAATATTCTGTTGAACCTAACTGGACTTGCAGTTTTAAAAGAATTATTTAGACAATAGCATTTCTGAAAGGTTTGATTAAATTCCAGTTTTACTTTAAAACCGAGCAGATAGATTAAGAAGGAAATAGCCTTACATTACCGTAATTACTTCCGTTTATGTACTAACTTCTGAAAAGCAAATGAAAGTGTGTGTAAATGAAGCATCTGTAAATACCATTCATTAAGATCTTATTTTCCCTTGAGTCTTGTGAAGTATAGTGCTCTGTCTGAGGAGTATTAAGATTACAAGCGCATTTTACATTCATGAGGCTGAAAGGCAAAAAAAAAAGGAAATGATCCAGCATTCCTTCGGCTTCTGTTAGCTATGTGACTAATTTCAATTAATATGCTTATCATTCTGAACCGTTCGTGTTTTATTTCTAAAACATGTGTTGTTGTCGTCATATCCCTCCTTTCTTGTCTTATGTGATAATGTAACAGGAATTTCTGTTCTATTCCACGGCCACCTATTTAAAATTAGGAAGCGATACATGTTCAAGTCTCTACACGGAGGAAAAATACTGACAAGAATATATATCCAGTATAGATTTTAAACACTGTCGCCATGTAATTTGGGGCTGTGATAATTAAAAGGAACAGAGTGTGTACGTGCACTCCTTTTGCCCAGCTCTCATTCCCTTTCTGACTGGGAAAAAAACCTGAGTCACATATATAAGATGGATTTAATTTGAACCATGGCTTCATCCAGTAACATGTAAGGCAGTGACAGAGCCTCTGGGCACATGAAGAGATCTACCTTATTACCAGGAAACCTCTGATCCTGTCTGGAATAAAAAAGAAAAAGGGATTCTCAGAAACTTCATAGCAATTAGACGGTATAATTAACTTTTTCCCTGCTGTGCCAAAAAAAAAAGATACCTTTGACCTTAGTATGGCTTGGTAATATCTATAGCAGAATAGGAAACAACACATTGATATGTATAGGCAAGAAAATAATGGCACATTCATTTTTACTAATAGGCATCTTGACTTGGAAGCCTTCTGGAACAATTATTTGTTAAATTTATTTGTTCATTTATGTTATTTATGGTCTGCCTTTCTCACTGAAACTCAAGGTAGATTACACAATGTAATGGCTGGGCCATTTAATAAACAATACAATAGGGCCTGAATTGCAGAAATTTGAAAAGAAGCATAGATCTGATACAGAGTTGAAACAATGTGAAACAAAATATACGCAATTTAACACAACATATTAAATGATGTGGAAACTACCCAGTGAAATCATAATTGCAGCAACAGAGAGTACACAGTAGCATAGTCTGCTGTCCCTATCCCTTTACCATTTCCTTACAGCCCAACCCTATTACCTGTGTAAAAACAACCCTCCTGGATAATTCAGTTTCACATAGTTTGTGGAAAACTAGTAGAGTGGGAGCTTTCCTGACATCTTAAGGCAGGCCGTTTAATAAGGTGGAGGCCACCATGAAGAATGTGAGTATACAGGCAGCTGTTGATTTTGCCCTTTGAAAGGTAGTACCTTCAGAAGGTTGTGTTCTGCTGTGGTGGGACATAGGAAGAGAGGCAGTCCTGTAGATATGAGGGGCCAAGGCTATGAAGGGCTTTGTACTGATAGCCAAAACCCAAATTGAGCCAAGTAACTTATGGACAGCCAGTTGAGTAACTGCATAATGGGAGTAATATGCATGCTCCCTTTAGCTCCTGGTAATAACCGAGCTGTGGCATTTTGCACCAACTGAAGTCTCCAAATTGACTTTGAGGGGAGGCCTATGCAGAACACTTCATAGTAGTTTAGTTTTGATGTTGTCATGGTATGGCTCCAGGAGGCGAGATCAGCTGTGTCAAGGTGAGAACCATCTTCTGGGCAAGACCTGAGTTGGAAAAAGGCATTTTTGTGTTCCAGAGATTTTTCTGAATACTTTGTACTTCCTTCTGGCTCCCATCATTCTACTTAAGGGTTTTTGGGATATCCCCACATTTGCGTTATTGTTTTAGAGGGGGATAGAAAATGTCTGCGTATAAATAAGTAAATGAGTGCATAAATGTATTGCTTCCCATATAGGTGATGTTTCTCTAAATTAATTTCATGGAAGTACATGTTCCCTGAACTGTTCAGCAGGCAATGCTTCCAGTGGTGATTTCTTCTCTGTCTCTTAAGCCAAGATGAAAAATTTGTCAAACCTAGTGATCTGCTCAGCTCAGTAAAAATGAAACCGTGGAAATGACAACATTCGTGATGTCCTATTCGACTTTGTATATCCACATGTTTATGGTGGCTGACAGTGGTCATAACACAGACATAATTTTCTCTGTGTGTCTTTTTGGATACAAAACTACCTTTAGAATCAGCAGTACTCAAGTGAATAAATCATTATCATCACTTTTTCTGGTGAGTCCAAAGACTGGGGCTGAGAGGACTGTGGCTTAGTGGTAAAGTGCCTGTTTAGTATGGAAAAGGTCCAAGGTTCAGTCCCTGGCATCTTTAGTTAAAAGGATGCCAGGTGATGTGAAAGACCTCAGCCTGAGATCCTGGAGCTGCCAGTCTGAGCAGACAGTATGGACTTTGATGGACCAAAAAGCCTGACTCTGCATAAGGCAGTTTCATGTGTGTTCATTTAACCATACATATGTACTAGGGGGGAACTTGAAAGGAAGTTCCCCTTCAGCCACGTTCAGACCCAATCTTTGAAAAAATCAGTACATTTTAATGGTAGTTTGGGATTGAATTTTGGCGGGGAGAATGTCTGAATAAAACTCTTGAGAAAAATCCCATCATGCATCATTACATCTCTGGCAGTGCAGTCTTAAACAGAGTTTGCACCCTTCTGAGTCCATTGAAGTTAGTGAGCTTAGTCAGGTGTAACTCTGTTTAGGACTGCACTGTAAATCACAGTTTTGAGATTAAAAATAAGTCTGGATTAATATTATTGATCTGCATCTCAGACTGTATCCCAGTACAAATCTTCTGTTGCTAACCCATCTTAACTGCTTCTGTAAAGAATTTGGTCCATTTGTCCCACCTGTGGTTTGGTGTGTTTTCTGTTCTGGCTGTACCAGAATAAATTACTTTACTGCAATTACAAGTTATCTCTGTGGTGGGAAGTGCGTGTCTCATTATTTTACAAACTGCAGGAAGCACGAGTTTTATGTTTCCCACTTCATCAAAATTATTTTGCTGCATCTTAAATAAAAAGATTAATATAATCCTCTTCGTTAGAGTAGCTTTTTTGGTTGTACTGGATAGAGATAGGGACTGTGCTTTAGGGAGGCCAGCTTGATGGAATTCAAAGGTAGGATACGGTTCTTCATCCCCCAGTGACAGCTTTGCTGAATCTGTATCCTCAGGTTGTATTGCAACAAATGAAGTCAAAATATCTCGATCTACAGCAGATTCAAAGAGCTCAAGAGAACTAATTTGCAAACATTTTCTTCCACCACAGGAGTTTTGTAACACCTATGGTTCCTTCCCCTCACCTTTTTTCATTGTCAGGATGTTTACCTTTTCCTCAGATAGAATGAACTCCTAATAGCCAAAATCTGTGGCTTTTCATAGAATAATAAGGATTTAAGAAAAGCGCTGCTGGATCAGATTAGTGGTCCATCTAGTCTAACATCCTGTCTCACACAGCAGCCAACCAGTTACTATGGAAGGTTAACAACAAGGCATAAAGATTGAGGCCTTCCCCTGATGTCTCCTGGCACTGGTATTCCGAGGTTTACTGCCTCTGTATATTGAGGCTCCTTTGAGTCACCCTGGCTAGTAGCCATTGATGGGCATCTCCTCCATGAATCTGTCTAATTCTCTTTTAAAGCCTAAACATCCATCAAAAAACTGGTTCTGGGTTTATATCTGGGAAGGACATTATTTAAATATTTTTTGTTATTTCTTCCCATTTTTTCTGGCTTTTTTGTTACTAAGCTATAAAGAGGAAACTGCAGAAAGGCTTTCTGAGGGCCTTTCTAGACTATATTTTGAAGAATATAATATAATTGGGGGGAAGGGTATGATGTTCCCTCGTCCATGAACAATAGAAATGGCACTAGAGGCTTTTTAAAATTCCAAAAATAACTAAGTCGTTTATTTACTTTAGAGGAGAAAGGTGAGGTGAAATCAGGGGTTGAAAATTTCTGAGGTAATTCTGTCTGTCTGTCTGTCTGTCTGTGAGGTAAAATTAGAACATGCACAGACTTCAGTTCTTACGCTCTTCCCAGATACTTAAAGGTTTTGAGGCTTTGGTTCCCTTGTATTTCTCTAAGCAGTCTAGTATACTTTCTTTTAGTATTCTCTTTCTCTTCTGGAGTTAGGAATGCTGGTACCCAGTTTCTAGTTCTCCAAGCCCCCTCTCTTCACACACCAGTGCTTTCCTTCAGTCATTAACTGAATCTGAAGGTCTCCACAGGCAGTTTCCAACCACACCCTGCCAGGGATTTCTTCACTCTCCAGAGCTACCTCCCTGTTTAGCTGGGTAGGGAAAGTCTCCTCTCTTTAGAAGATCTATCCCCTTTTTTTGGCCCATTTGGGAGTCTGCACCTATTTCCCAAACCTCCTTGTCAACTTTCTCCAGCCGATGTTAAAACTGATCTCCATTAGGACTCTGTTTCCCCACTCTTCACACTGGATCTCTCTCTGCTAGGACTGAAAAACAGTCTCTCAATCTCATGCTACCCAATCAGATCTCTTGGAGTAGCCTGTCACTCAAAGTTCTCTGATTCTGTGAAGGATTAACCCTTAACAGTCCCACAGTTGTGTGCGTACAGCCCTTCCAAGCTTGTTAAAACGTGCAGTCCATCACAGGGGGCCGTTGGTTGCCAGATTACTGTCTCTGTGTTGCAGAAGAATCCCATTGAACAGCTGTCTACATGGAATTGCTAAGAAATGTGGTTCTTGCTCCCACAAGTGGCATCTACTGAATGCTGTGTAGACTGTTATCTGTAATTAGTGCCTTAAAAGCTTCTCCCTGCTACCAAGTCTAGTGCTGTCTTTTTTTACACCTAAGTCTGTTGAAATCAGTGGGCTTACATTTTTTTAAAAAAAATCAAAGGCTTTCTCATGCTGCTTTTCTACATCTCTTTAAATCTTACAACAAATATGATGAAGGTCAGTTCTGCGGGACTGCCCGATCTATTCTTCACCTGGGGGGTGTTTTCTTTTGTGAACTTAGCCATACAATATTGCAGTACACTTTCCTGTAATTCCTCACGAGCACAATGTTCCAAATGACTTTGGCAGCCATTCCCACTGCAGCAGGACTACCATCCATTCTTTGAATAGGGAGAGGAAATTTCACTGCAGGATTTGGGCTAGATCCTAATACTACATCTTTGTTGATGTTTAGAAGGCATGTTTGTCAATATTATTAAGATCTGGCCTGTATCATAAACACAAGCTATTCTGTCTGGTGTTTGAGGACTTGAACTTGGCAGACGTTCATTCTTATCCTGGCTCAGTCACATACTCTTTAGGTCTTAGTTCCTTGAAGTTGTGGGAATAAAGTGGACTGTGGAAGCACAAGGAAGTGATTTATCAGTTTATTGCCTTTCTCTGAAGATCACCCATTTGATCCCAGTTCTTGTGTTATTTCTCCTGCATGTATCTCATCTGAATGGGTGTATTTCTGAGAACTGGTATTTAGCACATCAGACAGAGCTTTCAAAGCAGAATTTAGAGTTTGATACAGTCTAAATTCCTGCTAGTTCCACATTCCTGCCACAGACCCCTGGTTTGTCCCTCATACCATTTTGGAGAGTCCCCTGTCTCCCAGAACAGCATTTTAGGGAAATCAGTGAGCTGCAGCAGGAAGGGAGAAGCAGGAAAGTTCTGTTCCGCTAATGCAAGAGCCTTCTGTTAAAGGAAAACCGTGTGTCTGTAGAACTAAGGGAAGATTCGGGACAATGAGTGTTCCTGTCCATCAACAGACTTTTGCAGAGCTGGGCTTTCCTGTGTCCTCCCACTTCAGTCCACTGATCCCGATCAAGTACAGCATTTGGGGCAAAGTGGGTTCCTCAGTGGAAAGGGAAAAACAATGAAAATTGCTGCCCCTTCTTGTGAAGACTTAGGTGCCATTCTGTCTTAAGACTTGTGTGGCTGAATTCATGCCATTCAAATATATAATACTGAGTATTTTAAAAAAGATGCCGCTAAATCGCTGCAAAGTGACATTATTTCATATAGAAAAATTGGTAGGAGTTCAGAGAAGGGAGACAAAGATGAGCAGGATCTGGAAAATAAGTATTGTAGGTAAATGTTCAAGGGACTGAGACTGTTTAGGTTAGAGATGAGGAGGGGGGGACATAACTGGGCTTATTAAATATTTGAAGGACCATCACATTAAAAAGGCAATGACTTGTCCCATGATGCTTGAGAGGGCAAGTCTAATTGATTTCAGTTATAAGAGGGTAGATATCAGTTGAGCAGTAGCAAAAATTTACTATAATTGCAGTTCAATAATGGAACGATTTACTGGGATATGGGTGCCTTCCATTACTGGAGCTCTTCAAGCAGAAGTTGGGCATCAGGAGTCCTAATAGCTTTAGATGTCCTGCACTGAGCAAGGGGTTGGCCTTGGTGGAGTCTAAGGTCTTTTCCCAATGTTAGAATGAAACCTTAGGTAGGCAACAAATGAAATGACCTACCAAGTTCCGTTGCTCTATTGGAATTATTCATTTAAAACATTTGTATGCTATCCAAATGGGGTCCCAAGGCAGTGAACATTAAAAAATTTAAAGCAACATTTCAAACAAGTTAAATCTAAAGCAACATTTAAAATAGAATTAAAATAATGCAGTAAACATACACACACACAAACACAATAGTATGGAGGGTTAGTGCAAGTACTGTATAATTAAAGGCAAGTTATGTCAAAACAGTTTTTGGCAAATGAAAATAGAACATAGAAATTAATATTATCGAGATCTGGTTTGTTTAAAATATCAGAGCTGGACATGGTGACTCCAAACTGCAACCATAACTCCATTGTTACAAATGCCATACTGTAGGCAAACAGATCACCTGCTGGTTGCCCTGAACCAAAATCCATCTTGCATTGGCCCACATTTGACTCTACATAGGTAATTAACTCCACATGCGTGTTCACATCCACGCTGTAACCACAAAGGATTACACTGTGGGAGCTGGCTCCCCTGCTACCTATGCATGAATGAGAAGAGTGGCATAGAGTGCAATGAACAGAGAATGGATCAGAGTTCCATGCAGGAGGTACTTGAAACAGTGGACAGTTTGGCTAAATCTAGTCCCATTTGTTTAAATCTTCTGCATGGATTAGGCAAAACCTCATATTCATATTCTGCAAGTCCTGAGTTCAAGCCTCAGAGAATTTATTTATTTAGCATATTTATTATCAGCTTCTCCAGGCATAAAAAACTGCCTGAGGCAAAGGGCTTCCCTCCCTCCACCTTCTTGATTGTGGTTCTCTGTCTGTAGAAAAGCCTAGCCCACGTCCATCTTCCTGCCACTGAATCTTTTAAGTGTTTGTACTGATGTTTGCAACTAGTTTTGCATGCATTTTTTTTCAATCTGCATGTTACTCATTTTCAATTTGTTGTTAGTGCTGCTCGTTGTAAAATATTGTTTGATTAAGACATTTCTACTTGCTGATTTGATAGTATTTTCTCCCCCCCCCCCCCAATTTTATCACACATTTCCCCACCACCACCCTATTGAGTGGGCAGCAGGGCATTAAGTACAGAGCAGGCATCCTGAATATCCTAGCTACGAGCAAGGCAAAAATACACCTGGACAGCACTGAGCCTTCTGACCATGAATATGTAAATATGAACCTGAGTGTGAAGATATTCTTTCCCTCTAGCCCAACAATGGAAACTACAAATAGAAAGTCTCAGTGTGTGGGAGAGGAAATTCCGTTCCTTACACTGCCTAAAGGCTGATGTTTATACATTTTTTTCTGATCTCTGGGACATAGCCTTTTTTAAAGGGGGGGGGGGTTGAATGGATTAACAACGTTTCCCAGTTTTTTGGGTAAGCCACTTCACACAGCCATTGCTTCATGTCCACTAGCATTAAGAGCCCCATTGAAGTCATCAAATAATGTTATACTGTTTTACCCAGCCCTTGCTTAAAACACTTTAAAACTTTCAGTGTTGTGGTATGAGGGCCATCCTCAATGTGGCAAGTTCTTAAAAATGTTAACAACAACAACATTCAATTTATATACCATCCTTCAGGACAACCTAATGCTCACTCAGAGTAGTTTACAAAGTGTGTTATGATTATCCCCATGACAAACCCCCTGTGAGATGGGTGGCGTTGAGAGAGCTCCAAGAAGCTGTAACTGACCCAGGATCACCCAGCTGGCTTCAAGTGGAGGAGTGGGGAATCAAACCTGGTTCTCCAGATTAGAATCCAGCCGCTCTTAATCACTACACCAAACTGGCTGCGTCAGGATAAGCCATGATGGGAAGGCCATTTCAGTGGCATCCCCATAGCAACTGTACTGTACACACCTGCCCTTAAGCCCAGGTATGCTTAGTTGAAATGTAACAGTACTGTCTACCAGATCTCCAAATAATTAATTGGTGTGTACAAAGCTCAAAACAAATTAGGGTGATTTGTACCATGAGAAGAAGAGCCAGGGCTGCTCTCACAACCAAGCAGTCTGTCCTGGCTTCCCGTGGAGCGTGCCTTTGTGAGTCTTGTCAGGTTCTGCCTTGGCCATTGCCTGGTGAGGCACCAGCCTGCTTGACTTCAGCCTTAAAGGACCTTCAGGGAATCTGCTGGCGCCCGCTCAGTGGAAGGAGGGGGGGTATACCTCACTCTCAGACCATTCGCAGGTCCCTTCAAACTGACATTGTCCCAGCTGCCTTGCATGACAGCTGTCCCCACCCAGCTGTCGGTCTTACTCCTCCTCCTCTCTGCTGTTCTCTCATTCCTTCTTACTCTCTCCTCCACACCATCACACTCCTACACAACCCACCACGCCCTGTGAGTGGACTTCCCTTATATCCTGTCCCTCATTTCAGGCTCCACCTGCCAGGCCACACCTCTCTTTTGCCTCCTAGCATTGGCCTTGGCTGCCTCAAGCAGTTGCACCTGGGGTGGCTAGTTTGGCTGCCAAGAGAGCTGTGCTCTCTTGGCTGGCTGCCAAGCTTCCTCTGCGCCGAGCTTCCAGAAGCCTCAGCTGGTCTCTCCCTTCCTCCCTGTTTGCAGCTTGGGCCGTGGTCCTCTGCTGCTTCTGCTGTCCTGATGGTAAGGTAGCTGTCTGGCTGGTTGACGGCTAGCTGTCCCTGTTTCTTGTGCCTTCTCCCTCTGCACTGGCCCCCTCCTGGCTGTCCTTACTTCTCCTGTCAGGGCTCCCACTGGAGGGTGGGGCTTGCTGCCTTCCACCTGCTCCTTCTGATCCTCTGGGGCTTGGGAGCTGCTCCATCTTCCTGTGGCTGCGTTACCTCTTTCTCCCTCTCTATTGTTGGTCCGTGCTGGCCCAGGGTGTCCGTTGGGATGGCTGAGTAGTGGTCCTCCAATTGTCTCCCACCCCCGCTTCTTGGTACATCCGAGGAATGAGTCTCAGACTCCAGACAAGTCTTTCCTTGAATTCTTCCCTGAAGTGAGGTTTTCTTGGGTAACGTAATTGAAATTTGTGTTGGAAAAACAGCTGGTTGAAATGTTATCCCCGTTATAGCCAGTGGTGAAATTGATAACGAGGACCTTTTATCCATTTATATTTAACGCAAACCTGGTGCAAACAGAATGAGAGTAACTTAGAACGAGTTGATGGCACTTGCATGAATGTGTGTTGCTATGGCTTTTCATGTCTCGTTCCTTAATTTGACAGGCTTCAATGGCTGAGAACAGTATACCTCTGTACACTACTGCTTCCATGGGAAACCCCACTCTGGGCAGTTTAGCCAGTGCTATGAAGGAAGAGCTTAATGGTGCAATGGAGCATGCGAACAGTAATGGCAGTGACAGCAGTCCAGGACGTTCTCCTATGCAAGCAATGTAAGTAACTTTGTTTACCATTTAAATACAAGACCACAGCTCTACATAAACCATAATAAGCAAGTTTTTTTGCCAAAGATGATGTGTGCACATATTTGTATTTTTTAAATATTGCTATTTAAGATGAAATAATAACATACATAGGAAGATTTATCAGTGGCTAAAATGGAGCCTCTTCGTTCAAAGGCTGCCTAGCCTCTCTTTGAACTGGGGTAAAGCCACACATCGAATGGCCCTCAAAATACTGTGGTGTTTATGGGCTTCCAGAAGCATGTGATTAGCCATTGTTGTGGAAATGGGAAGAATGACAGGAATCTGAGGTGCACTGGGTTAAATCCAGGCAGCATTTCAGCTGTTGAAAAACAAAAGTGGGGGGGGGGGGAATCTCCCTTTACCAAAAAGGCGATTCAGAGGATAACAGGTCCTTTTTGGACAAAATTGGTAAGAGATGGCCTATAATATGGAAGGGAATTGAGCAGGATTGAATGAAAAAGCTTGCTGGATTCAACCAATTATTTAGTTAGATGTCTTGAAATTAAGATACATATTTCCACACTGTGCCCATATGTGTGATCTATATAGTTTAATTTTTACAAGAATATTAACAGTTCTGCACAGTTCTGTGTTAGTTACTTAGTTCTGAATTTTCCATGGAAACTTTCAGATGTGTGGAATAAGTATGTCCAGTATATTGTACAAGGTGAGCGTGGTGACTTCAGCAATGCATTATGGTTACTGAGGCCCAGAAATTACATATTAGTTAGTTGGCATTTCAAAGAAAAGCGAGGGATGACCTAGTTTTATTCAAAATCCTTTCCTACATTTTGAGAGGTACTATGAATGACTGAGGCAAGCTGTATCTTAAAGTGTGACCATGAAATTATTGGTCCTATTGCCAAAAGATCACATAGCCAGTTAATAAACTGGTTGAAATAATTAATTTGTAGCCCTTCTACTTCAAAGCAATATGAATAAGGCATTAACAAAAGTTGGTCTAAATCAAAAGGTAGGAAAACATTAACCTAACGCCACCCTAATAATTAGTTGTGAAGGTAATTAGCATTTAATGCTTTAAAAAAAGTTTCCCACCTGCATAATATGTTGAGCAGGGGGTAGAGGAGAAAGGAAATCTAAGGCTCTTAAAACTTTGATATTTCAGCATTTTAAATCAGTGCACATTACGCTTTGAAAAAAAATCTTTAAAGATGGCAACATTCGTTTTTAATTAATAATTAATTTGAACATTGTCTTTTGCCATTTACTTCAAAACATTTGAATGTGTTTAGCTTTTACAGGGATTGTTTGTGCAGTATTAATTAGCATTCCCAAAGTGGAATGACATGACATACTTTTACTGCTGTTTCAATGGATTCCTCTTCAGGCAATTTTTAGTAACAAATACATGTGCTCTTTTCATGACAATGTTAAGGATTTCTTATATTGGAGAAATTTTTCAGGAGGAAGGCATCTAGGTTTTTCCATCACTAAGGTGTTTAAACAATGCACATGGGGAATCCTTGAAGTTTGTTTTTAAAGATTATGAGAAGAATTGTTGAGTAAACTGCAAGCCCATAGCAAGAATATTTATGTTGAAGGGGCATGATTACACTGGTGGGTGTGTAGGGTTGCCGGATCTTCAGTATATTAAACCCTCTTTGGGCAGGGAATGATGATGTCAAGGGGTGGGCCTGGTGATGTCACATTGCATAGTTATACTAATAGTTGTACTTCCATACCCCAGTAGGTGTGTGACACATAATATGTGCGTGTAATTCTGACTTTGATGGGATCAACTATATAATGGCCAGAAATAATTAAAATAACATGAACATTAACTATGCGCTATTTGAAAACCCCACAGAATTGCCCTAATTCAGCTGTAACTTGATGGCACTTTTTACCATCCCATGTAAAATCAAGTTGGGTTTTTAATGCCAATTACTGTCTCCCATCTCCAATTTGCATGTGTCGTATGTCATACATAGAATTCTTATACTGTGGATACATGGCTGTTTCTATCAGCTATCCAGGGGAAAATGATTTGTTTATGATCATACTGTGAGCCCTTTGTTGATTTAATGATTGTATCTACATCCTTCTATCAACATTTGTTTACTGTGAGATATGATTCACAATTGTATGGGGAGAGCTTGAGGTGAGTGGATAGGGGAGGTAGCAATCAGCTATAACACCAAGCATACAGTAATAGTTCACAGTACTAGAATGTCCACATTGAAAACCAAATAACCCAAGCACACACCCCCTACGTACACACGGTGCAAATATTCCATTCAAGAAAGGCGACAAGGCCAGCAAAGTGTGAAAGAGGTGGTAATGTTTGTCATAACAAGTAAACAACTAGTGCGTGCAAGTCCAGCAAAGATCTGATACTCTGCGCAGGGGTCCCAATCTCCAGGGAGCAAATAATCCAAAAAGATAATTCTAGGCCAAGATACAATCCATGTAAAATCATGCTGGAGGAAACTTTAAGCCACTGCATGAACAGGTTGAAAGTATACTTTGGGCACAGATTCTGGCTCCAGTAGGCCACAGACTTGAGATAAAAACAGCTTTGAAAATCAATGCCATGATGACATGGTGAGCTGAGAGGCATACTCCTGGTTTGGGCAAAGGTGAGGAGGAAGCAGATCAGGGAATCTTTCCAAATAATCAAAGGGGAAGTCTGTGGACAGTGAAGGGATGTCTTTCTGCAGTTGCTGTTGTCTTTCACGGATGTGGTAAAATTAAGATGAGGTCCTGCTCCTGCTGCCAGCTTCTGGCTGTTTGGAATGCTAATAGCCAATATTAACTCTGTTTTGGCCCTTGTTATTAACTGTTCCTACATCTTTGAGATGAAGGGAAAGCCCTCAAATTCAAGGAAATGGAGATCTGGTCAGATCTTGATAGCTAAGCAGGGTCAGCCCTGGTTAGTACTTGGATGGGAGACCACCAGAGTAGTCCAGGATCACTAGGCAGAGTCAGGCAATGGCAAACTATCTTTGAACCTCTTTTGCCTTGGAAACCTTATGGGGCTGCCATAAGCGTACTGAGACTTGACAGAAAAAATAAAAAGAAGATAAAATTATATGCCAATGCAAGATATTAGTGCCACTGTGTGCAGTTATTGTCTGTGCATTCAGACTTCCATTTAGCAACTTGTTACAGTGATATTTTTTCTTTTCTTTTGCGCAAAATACACTTCCCGGCCATAAATTAAATTGTTTTTAACAGTGCTGGTATATTGAAATAGATCAAGCCTTAAACTTTATCACAAACTTGTTAACATGACAACTAAGCAAGTATAACACTGTAGCAGAAATCTTATTGCCATTCAGTCATTGCATTTTACGACATGTTGAAATGCCTGTGCTTCCCTCTCTTCCTCAGTCTTTCGAAACATTAGAAACGAGTTGCATAATTACAGCATTCGGATATAACACTTTCATCCATACGTGCTCCAAAGGTAGCCACAAAACAAATGGGTTGGTGCTGTGTAAGCTGCAGTGGCTTTAAACAGTGAGCTTTATTAAATGCTCCTGTTTTCCTAGAGTGGACAAAATTTGTCAGATGTGAAAAGAAGGAACCTGCAGTCAGTGAAGATATTCATAGTTAACCCTTTTCAGAAGTGAAAGGCCTTTCAGCTAAAGAGAAAGGTTGGGAAGTTCTGATACCTACAGTGAAATCCTAAGAAGAGTTACTCTAGTCTAAGCTCATTGAAATCAGTGGGCTTAGACTGGAATAACTCTGTTTAGGATTTCACTGTTAGTAAGAAAAAGGAAAGCATTTTTGACTTCTGGTGCCATCCTTTGGTGATTACTTTGTGTCTTTTTCATTTCTAGTTATTGGAGGATTTCTTTTACCCTGGAATTCAATCAGTGTTCACAGTATAGAAGACTCTATCCTCTGAGTCTGAAAGATTCCTAAAAGTGGTATCTGAAGCATATTTACACCCTTCTAAGTTCACTGAAACCAGTGGGCTTAGAAGGGTAACTGTGGCCCTTCCCTGTAAATTATCCATGTGTCTAAAATAATATATTGCATATACATTGTAGTATATATAATTACGACTATTAATAAGGTGTTGTAGCTGTTGGAAAGAATTAAAATAATAGGCATGTAGATGGAATTCATAATGTGAACATTTGGTAGCTGCTGTTTACTTACAGCTGCCATTCTGCTTCAGCGTCCTTCAACGCATGCCAGAATGCAGCCTTTAGAACAGAGGTTGCTAAGAGAAATGGGTGATTCCTCTAAAACGACCCCCACACCTGGACTCCATTCAGCAGTCTCTTTAATATGGTGCAGTAAGGTATCAGAAATTGAGCACGGTGCATGATTTGAAAGGCTTGGTTAGCTAGAATCTTACCCCTTTAAAACTAATATTTTGATGTTTTTTCTACATAAATTTAGATTCATTTTCTTTTTGCGGCAATATACCATGGCTTTGATAGAGCCCACCTGTGTAGCATATTGCCATGTTTTGGCATCTTATGCTTTCAAAGCACTCTCAAATCAGTTCTTTATCAACAGAAGAAGAAACAATTGTGTCTGCATACCCAGATTATTTGTATAGAGTTTTTGAATGACTGCTTTTTGTCTAGAGAGGAAATTTCGTATCTGCCTTTGTAGTCTTCATAGCAACTCCTTGGTTTGAATTAAAATGAAACTGATCGGACACATGAAGACCTTTGTGATGGCAAAAAGTCTTGAGAACTCTTGGAAACACTCTTTCCCAAGGAGTTGCAATAGGTTTTCAGAAGAGGTTTTGATGAGATGATAATTACTACATCTGTACACAGTCCAAACTTACCTTTTGCTAGTAACCATCAGTTGTATCTTACAGACATTTTGTGATTAAAAATGGATTTTTCTTCTTCAGCAGCCTCTTCTGACCTCTGCAAAGGCATCATCATGAGAACCCTGTGGGCAACACAGTCTAGCAGATTGGGAACTCCAGTGAGGAGAGAAATCAGGCTGGATCACTCTTCTTTCTATTCTTAGTGGCATGTCTGTAGGATACAGCCCCATGAGTTTGTACAAACAACCAATTGGGGATGAATCTTTAATTCTAGGTACTATTATAAAGTACCCGAGTTTATGATTTTATCACACAGCAATTCAGACAGCTTTATGAGTTACCAGGGTACATCTGCAGCCATAAAAAGAAGATAATTTCCTTGCCTCCAAGTACTAGTTGATACAGCCACTTTCATTTTTACATCAAAAGATTATTCCTCCAATATGCGTATGTTGAAAAGTTCAGAAAGAAGCGTTGCTGCATGTGAATTACTGCTGCAAGCTGACACACACGCATAGTGTTTGCCAAACTAGTATTAGATCTTCTACATCCTTGTGTTTCTCAAAGTGCTCTTGTTTCAGAAACAAAACATGGATGGCAATATTTGGTTGTTTAGAAAGGTTTTTTTTATCTATAAGGTAACAGTTGTAAGGGTCATAGCTTGCTTGTTCTCTTTATAGTGGATTAGATCCAAAGTAAGTTGCAGAAATGGAAGGCTCTTCTGTTCATTTAAGATATTGCAATTTCCATGGATTTCCCTTTTTAAACTGTAGCCTTTGAGGTGGTCTGCAGTGGGAATGGGAATGCAGGAAAGATCCATCCTGGAAGCAAAACTTAGCAAGAGACCTTTTGCAGGAAGTAACAGAAGCTGAGGCAAATGCCTTCATGTAAATTGTAAGGTCCTCAATCCACTGGATTTCAAGAGGTGGGCATTTGTCTCTCCAGCACTGTAATATGAGTCTTTTAGCTTCAAGAAGGGCACAAAGAGTCCATTTTCGTTGATCATTGGTTAGGTTTGAGGAGACGTGCAAATAGTTTAAAAATACATAAACATCCTTAAAAATCAATGAGTATTCAGATACAAAAATAATATCAGTAATAACTTTCTCCTCAAAAGATTGAATAACTGGACACATCCCAAGCATGTGCTAAAGAGACACATCCTGTAAGTTACAATACCAACAATTAGACACAGTACTTAGTCCTTTGCTTAAAAAGTACTGTTGTTACCCAATGAGGAGGTCTCCTTGCAAGTTGGGGGAATTAGCATGCAAGGAGGGGCAGCAAGAGGCAGGTAACTGTGAAATCACCTGCTAGAGAATTCTTTCAATAAAGAGGCATATGTTTCAATCAAAAGGGGGTTTTAATTGAAAATAATAAAGTTCAACAACACGCAAAGATCAACAGCACACAAACACGCACACAACACACACTCAGAGTTAGCTAGAAAGCAGTGGTAAAAATTAGATAGAGTTTGAGGGATTGGATGATAGTTACCATCCAGAAGAGGGCATCCTGGAGAGCGTT
Organism: Eublepharis macularius; assembly: GCF_028583425.1. Lineage (NCBI taxonomy): Eukaryota > Metazoa > Chordata > Lepidosauria > Squamata > Eublepharidae > Eublepharis > Eublepharis macularius. Next base: position 140,915,847 of record NC_072793.1, read on the forward strand.
GAGCAACCAGCACATCAATGCAGAAGAGCTTGGTTGGAGGTCCAAGGGTGGGTACCTGATCTGAGAGCATGCACACAACTATGGCAGAGGGGTAGTCCAGTTATACTGTGGAACATACATTGGGGCAAGATTGCGTCTTCTGCCCCAAAACAATAACTTTGTCCCTGGGGTGGGACAAAGGACTGGAAAGCTGTCTTTGGGGCGAGACAATGAACCGATGAGCTGTTTCTGAGGTGAGACAATAAACTGGGAAGGTTTGATAAAGTCTTCCCAGGCAGAACTAAAATTATCAACAATGATTGACAACCTGCAATGTATGGGAGGTAAAGCTACCAGAGCACTTGAGAATAGGAGAGTGGATAAGGGAAGATCAGGGTGTGTTACGGTGATTAATTCAGGAATCCAGGAAGACCCTATTGTCTTAGGATCTGTGCACATCTGTGGGGCATAGGGGCTGAAGCTGGTCTATCCAGCAGTGATTTGGCTTCCATTTTTCTGCTTGCTTGGGCAGTATTTTGTGTTTGAAACATACAAACAAGGGGCTTATGGTGCAGCCATATTCATAAGCCTTCTTATTCATTCACTCATTCATTCAATTTTTAGCCCACCGTCCCCACGAACAAGCTCAGGGCGGGGTACAATAAAATGCTGAATGAGCATTTAAAATATATAACATGTATAAATATATAAATACATGTGTATATATGTGTGTGTATATATATATATATATATAAGATTTAAAATAATAAAACATAAATACCTAAAACAACTTATCAGATGGCGGCCCCCTCCATTTCCCCCAATCTGAACATAACAATCCAAGAGGAGTGGGTGGGGGCCATAGTTTTATTTTTTTTATTTTTATTTATTTGATTTGATTTATACCCCACCCTCCCCACAAATGGGCCCAGGGTTGCGAACAACATTAATAAAATACATTAAAAATCACATTCTCGTGACAGCACTTATGAGGGGTAGATGACTTTGTCGCCCCCCCTAGCATGAGACCGGTAGAGAGGCACCTAAGCAATCAGAAGGTCAAAGACTGGCCTCAACCATATGCCTGGTGGAACAACTCTGTCTTAACAGGCTTGCCAAAAGGACATAAGATCAGGTGTCCTCCGACAGAGAGTCCCACCAGGTTGGGGCCAGGACTGAAAAAGCCCTGGCCCTGGTTGAGGCCAGCCAGGCCTCCCTGGGGCCAGGGACCACCACTAAGTTCTTATTTGCAGATCTTAATGCTCTTCAGGGTACATATGGAGAGAGACGGTCCCGCAGGTATCGTGAGGACAAGTCTGACCACTAACACTCTGGTGTTCAGTATCCTGTAAACACATTTTTTTGCTGAACAAGTTCCTGTATTCTCCTGGAGTTTTCAGTAGCAGTCATCATGAGAATGCTAACTTGTAAATCTGGAACATGAATATTTATCTGTTAGTGCTCTTGTTTGGCTTGCTTGGCACATATACTACCCTAGTTTTCTCTTGTAGTGTGATTGCTGGTTACACCACAGCTGGTTGGCTTTGGCCTGTGTATAAATTGTAATGCTAGTCATTGTAACGGTGAGCCAGAATTGATTTTTGGTTTCTTCATCTGGCTTTCTCTTGGTCCACCAGAGAAGTCCCATCTACTCATAAATTCACCACTTAAATTAAGTTCAAACAGAGAATACTTAACATCCACGATTTGTTCTTTTTTCTGCCTGACCCAGTGAGAGTACAACATCCAGTGATTCAGATTATGTACATCACTATGAGACCTAATACTTTATTTTAAGGAATTGCATTAAACCTTGATTATTTAGGAACCAAATAGATTTTCCCTGATGAGTTGTGTTCTTATTGCCTCCATGATATTACCAGTGAAATCACACTTCCTTTCATAAAGTCTCTTAACAAGACACTGCTTACTTGCATGGGTATTTTACATATCAAAAGCTACCAAACAACAACAAAGAAAAGGAAGGTAATTTGTATTTGTAAAGGGGGTTGTTGTGAATATGATTTACGGACAACATTTTTCAATTGTTATCATGCCCATTTTGTATAATCAACCCTTGTTCCCCCTGTGGCTTATTCACATGCTCTTCCATAATGAGAAATTTGGCAGATCTCATCTCTTTAGTGCATCCTTAGTGCCCACCACGAGCTGAGGATCATGTTCTGCCTTGTTTACAGCTGACAGTGTTATTATTCTCATTAGAACTCTGCTTTCTTATCATATTGTTGTGTTGAGCGAGCCTTTTCCTCTCCGTTTGTGTTTCCTGGCAGGGCTTTTCTTCCCTTATTGACAGTTTGTAAAAATATGCATTAATTTGGAGTTTAAAGCATGTATCATGGTGTCTCTTTGCTGTGTTTGCTTGAAGTTGATTAATGATAGAACCTCACTTGGGGTCGTCCTCTGGAGACTTGCCTCACAGGTTCTGCATGTTAACTAGAGAAGCAGAACACACAGCAGCCGATGATTAGCCCAGCCTCCAGAAGCTCTGTGGGCTGATAAACCACTGTTTTTTGCTTTACAGATTCTTATTTCATTTATTTATCTGAAGATCGTATTAATCAAGCTAATGTGTCACTTGAGAGTGTTTTCTCTAAACCCCATGAAGAAACCATAGAGAAGCAAGGCCCTTTGTTTCTTTGCTCCACTGAAACTGTTTCTGTTCATGCGGGCTGTTTACTTTTGTAGCCAAGCTAAGATCCACTGTGTGACAAAATGGAGGGGAGGAAAGTTTTCACAAGCTTTTTCTCCTTTTGTTATGATTGATTGTACTGGTGGCAAATACTGTCCTCATTAGTTGAAGAAATTGTCTTTCTGGATTTTCATACATCTTGAAAAATTAAACTCTACTTTCTCCCAAAAGATCAGCTGTTTTTATTATTCCGAACCTAGTAAGTGCTTTTGTTATGCAAAACTGTCCTCCGAATTGTTTGTGGCTGTTTCCTACCAGTGAGTTTTAAAGAGAGGAATTAGCAGCCAACCAATGCTTCTTTTTCTTTTGTGTTTTCACAGGCACCCTGTGCATGTTAAAGAAGAACCATTAGATCCAGATGAAAATGAAGGACCACTATCCTTAGTGACCACAGCCAATCACAGTCCAGAGTTTGATCACGACAGAGATTATGAAGATGAAAATGTAAACGAGGACATAGAATGAGTATGTCTGTGGTCGGGATCCTGTGAATGAAGATTGTGGGGAGGGAGGAAAAAAACACTTCAAAATTAGCTGTGAAATCTCTCCCCCTTATTGTACAGTCTGGAGGATACTCTCGGTCCATTTTGACAGCTATAAAATATGTTAACTCTTAGTGCCATCAAGTATCCCATTTGGGAGTATTTTTGATTTTTCTACTTTTTGTTGAAAAAAAAAAGGAATTTGTACTCTGTGCATTGGATGGACTTGTTTGGTACTCGGGATTCCCTCTCACAGTCAACATCAGTGTTGTAAATTTATTCAACCGATTTGCTTACCTACTATTTGGCAGCAGACTCTGGACTGCAGTTCTTCCAGTTTGGGACACTGAAGACATGAAGCTGAGCATGTACACATAAATTGCAGATCAAGCCTTTCCCCAGATTTTAAGGATTCCAATGGACAACATATTTGCACAGTATCGCATGTTGATTATCACTGCCTTTACTTTTGTTTTCTTCCATTTGGGATGGGGAAGTCTGTGTGTGTGCGTGTGTGCATGTGTGTACATGCACATGTGAGTATGTATACAGAAGGGTTAAAAGAAAATTCTCCCCAGCTTTTTAATGTATAGCTTTTATTCCCCCCTCCCCCACTTCTCCTACACCGTTTAAGTTCTGACCTCAGGCCTCACTAGGGCCAGGGCCTTTTGAGGCTTAATGTTTTCTGTACTTTTGTGATGAATGTTATTAGGTGTTTTATTATACAAAGCTGAATGTCCTTTGAATTGTTTGTAGTTCTTTTTTTCTGCCATTCATTCCAGTTTCCTTCGGACGCCATCACATTTTTTTTAGCTGTGGAAAACATTCCATTTGGGGATCTGTCCCCCCCCCCTTGGAAAAAAAAGGAAGGTTCTCATGTTGCTGCTCTAATCTATGTGCAAAGTTATCTCCCAAAAGAAAGCAAGGCAGTACTGCAAGTGTGAGAATGAAAGGCAAACCAGCAGGGAAACTGTGTAGGGTGTGGAGCAAATTGATTCCACAAAGCAGTATATGTTGTCATGAACGTTTTGGAGTTTTTCTTTTTAATTTTGCAGCAATGATGGTGGTTAAACATCACAAAACTGAACAGCACAAAAAAAACTGAACATGCAGCACCCAACAAATTTTATTTTGTCAGTAATGAATTGCGCAATATTAGGATCTTCTTTTCATATTGTGAGCTTTTGAGCCATCGAATGCTTCTTCAATATCTGAAATGACCATATTGCGTACTAGACATGTATTATGATTTGCACTTGCAAATAGGGATTGTAGAGCATTGTGTACAGTGGTTTTTTTTTAAAAAACCAAGTTAAATAACAGTTCAAGGATTGCTAGGTAGCATCTATTTGTTAGGCTATGAATTAGATTTCAGGTGGAACTTGTTGGGAAGTCAAGAAGGCTCATTAGTCATAAAGTATTAATTTTAACTGGGCAAATTCTCTTACTGCAGTTAAGATTATTATGCAATATCACACCAACCAGTATCAAATAATGTACAATTGGAAACCTGTGGGTGAATTGGTACTGAGGCTTCTGTTGCAAGTAAACAGTGTTCTTCAGAGCAAATGCATGCCGAAAACTGCTGTTAAAGCATCAAGTACCCCTTAATCACTGGACATGAAATACTTTTTGTCCTCTAACCACTTCTCTGTAGCTCACTTATTTATGTTGGACTATAGCTTTTTTTTATTTCAAAAGCCGTTTGGATCTTAATTTATACTCTATTTTGTACCCTTCTCCCCCCCCCTAAAATTACCAAAGAATATTACACAAAGGTAAATTATGTTGTCTGTTATATGCTTTATCTTATGAAGCCAAATATCCTCTTATTGTTGATCAAAGGAGGTGAAAAAATTTAGAAGCAAATGACAAGATATGGGCTATGGCTAACCTGAGAAGAAAACTGCTCCATTAATAGGGTATAATTTAGAAGACCAAGTAGATGGCTGAACCAAAGTTGTGTTTTTATTTGTGTTCCTTTACTGTGACCAAATGAATTACTGTAATGAGAGAGCTTTGGAGGCTAAAGTTAGGGAACAGTATTAAGTGGAGGGAGCATCTAGGGGCAGCATTCCATCTTGGAGGGGAAAAGGATAGTCTGTTTTTCAGAAAAAATAGAGTATCCAAGAAAGATGAGACCGTTCTGTAGTGTACAGAGGACTTCCCCAACTTAAACTGGGCCATCTAAGAATATTGCATAAAATTATTTATCCTTTTCACTTGGTCTTTGGACTTTACTAATCCTAATCCCCTTTCGTTCAAAGCTAATGTCAGGACAGTTTATTTTTAATTTGGTTTATGTGCACAAGATTTTAGTGTGATAGTGACTGTCGTTTTTCTTCTTTGGTCAGCATCTTTCATGAGGAATAACAATTCTGTCCCCTTGTAAACATGGATACCATTTGAGTCAGTGGGAGATTTGCCAGTAACTTTTAACTGGATGCAAATTGTGGGTTTTGCTGACAGTTAAATATTTAAAGTCTTAATACTTTTTTCTTTGTCCTTCCCTAATTTTTTTTTCCATTTAAAGACGGGCAGTCTGTAGTCACTTCAAACATTTTTGGAAAAAACCTTATTCAGGCAGCTCCATGACGTGCAGGAGGTAGCCAGATGGGATCACAAGAAGGTATCCCCTGTGCTTCAAAACTGAGTGGTTTTGCTGATTAGCTTGGTATTCAAAAGGGGATAAAAATCTGGTAGATTAGTTCATTCTCCGCATGTGTAGCTAGACATGAGTAAAGATAACAGCATGAGAAACTGTTAGTACGCTTACCTCAGTTCAAACTGTTAGGGAATGAGTAAATAAATTTTTTTAAAAAATACATTTCACTCAGTTGCACTTAGTTGTATGTCTTGCATGCATAGTCTAAAGACTGTAGCAAAATAATAAAAGAGAAAAAAAATTAGACTTATCATACCATGCAGGTATCACTGTCCTGCAGAAGAACCAAGAGGAAAAAAAAATCTCAGGCTTTACATCAAGCAAACATTGCTATTTTTTACAAATTTCTGATTCTGTGTCCCTTTGAATATATTTAAAAAAAAAAACTGCTCCTGTCGGGTGGGGTTTATTATGTTGTACATATATAGCCCAAATGTGTCTCTGTGAGCTTTTTGTCTTTTTGGTGGGTGGAAGGTGGGGGTGGGGTGGCAGGGGGAGGAAATGGAGGGGAAATTCCTTTTTTAAAAAAGTCATTCCTGAAAAGGAATAAATGCATACTTGTTTGTCAAACCACCTTTTGCTTTTTGTGCAACTGCTTTATATTAACTATACTTTTAAAAATGCTTTGAAAAAAATCCTACTGTATGTAATGGAATTGCAGAATATGCTGCACATGTATTTTATTTAGCTATCCTTGCTTTAAAACTATTGGATGACATTTGCTGACACGTGGGAGAAAATCCCGGACTCTTTGTTTTGGTTTTGCCAGGGCTTTTTATCTCTTTTTGGCTTCTAAAATGTAACATAATTGACAGATTATCCCTCCCCCTCCCCCCCTGTTTTGGATTGAATCATTTTGTACAGGTTTTTGTTGTTGTTTTATGCTGTTCTTGTTTTTTTAAAAAAAAATACTTAACTCATCCCCTTCTGTTATACTACCACTGCCTATTTCTGGCTCTCAAGGGAAAAAGAAAAGAAAGAAAAAAAAGTTGTTTCAAAAAATGTTTTCTCCTGCTTCAGTAAATACTTTGCATGATGAATTCCAAGGTCACACTTTCAAAGTTTATCAGTGAAGTAGTCATTAATAATGGAGAGTGTCAAACTTATTTGAACTTTTTTATAAAAAAAATACTTTACAAGGTGCCAAGATGTAAAGACAATTTGTTACATTTTTTTTCCTCTAAGGAAAGCATACATGATGAAAGTAGTACCATGTAACAGGTAAACTGTTGTCAGGAATGAGAGTCAACGGCTACATTTTTCACACATACCTTCTAACAGAGACTCCTCTCTCTCTCTCTCTCTCTCTCTCTCTCTCTCTCTCTCTCTCTCTCTCTCTCTCTCTCTCTCTCTCTCTGTCACAAAGGCATGCACCACTTCCCTTCCCAGGTACACAAGCCATTAGCTTCAGTAATCTAGTGTGATATGGGAGGAAAGATATTATCTCACAGGCAGACGGACTCTGTGATGGGAGCTACAGGCACATGGTCCTGTGCTTCAGTTGCACATCTCCACCCCCATCTCTCCCAAGTACCCCTAATGGATACAGCCCCTAATAGATAGATTGTGATGGGTACACCATAAGCAACTTCTTGTACCTCCAACACCTTTTCTGGATCAGGCCAGCACAATTCAGCAATTCAGATATGTAAAAACCTACTGGATTTCTTGATCAGAAGCAGAAAGAAAGGGGAGATGAGACTTGTTTAAAAGGAGGGGACATTTTTTATTCTCTCTTTGGAGAATCCAACTATAATACCCATAACTAGATATCAGGATAGGAGAAGTAAGTGATGGGGTAGGGTAGGGAGGGGTATTATTCTACGAATAATACAGATCATTAGATATTTTATATATAAATATATCAAAGTTCTAAAAACTAATTTTAAACTGTTGTAGTTTTCAGAATGCTGATGGGCTACATTCCTTATAGCATGGAAAGTGTATGTTAAACTCTTTTCAAAAGCCTTTGGTACCTTTTGGTTAATGTACTTGGACAGAGTTTTTAAGATGTTGCAGTAATAATTTCTCATTCTAGTCTTGGAGGGTTACATTTGCAGATCTGTTCTACATCTTGAGCAAGCCCAGGGTTAGGTTACAGAATTTCCCATAAGCCTTGATGAAAATGGTACAGTCCAGACTGTTAGCATGGTGCTTCATGTGTATGTGCTGCCAGTAACAAGATTCTTCTTTTATTTTTAATTGTTTTTTGAGGCATACAAGAAACTCATTCCTTACATCAACTGTAATTCCATCATTCCATGTCTGTTGATGCAGACAATAAAATGTTGTGTAGTCAGTAATTATTACTGACATTATAGCATTCTCTAATGCAATAAAAGTGCTGGTTGTTCACACTGGTGATACATGTTCCCATGTGCAAAGTGTTTTGCTTTCCCTACATGCTGGCTAATGCTTAGATCCACCACAATGATCTTATACATGAAGGTTCCATGAGCAGGTATTTTCCAGACATGAATAGCTTTTCTGAACTTAAAAGTGGAACCTAATTTGCATACCTTGTGATATAAGGCCTGTACCTGCACATATGTTTTTTATCGCATGTACAGGTACAGCAAAGGAATGGTTTTTCTAATCAATCTTAGCTAAGCGTTTGGGAGTGCAGCATGTATTCCAGTTAATATTTTGAACTGGGGGCCCATCCATTGAAAGAATATGGGCCACATCTTCATAAACTACAGTTGGGGAACTATGATTATTTAATAATACGACAAAGCATATGTATAAGCCCATCTCAGTAATATAACGAACCATTATTCCCTCAATCTGTGTGATTTCAGCACTGATTGCAACAGAAGAAGGTAGGTGATAATATGAATCCCAAGAGTGGAAAAAAATGTGAACTGAATTTCTCTACCACCATTACTGTAGCATGGCTCTGCCCTATGCTGCTCAGCATCATTGGAAATATAAGGTCATGTGATAATACAGACACTCCAATGGCACTAAAAATAATTTCCTGGCCCTAGCACACTTGCTTTAAAATGTTTGCCTTGAAGTAACCCAGAAATTATTTCTGAGTTTTGAAATGCAACAGAGTTGCTGCACAACTATCCCGCCTGTATGTCATTGTAAATCAGTGCAAGTATCCAGTGTGCACTTCCATTTATCTACTTCTCAGTTTTCTCTCAAGCCATTCAAATGAGTGCAGATGTAGAATTGTGGTGCTTTTGGTAGCATTGAACTTTAGTGCAAAACAGGTGAACTTAAACATTATGGGTTTGAATTGTGCACTCCTTTCCTTGGTGAGCTCAAAAGGTTGAGAAAAGTCCATGACCAGCACACCAAGCCATCTTTAAGGGGTTTTGGAACATCAGTCCCCTTTAGACAAATTTTGAGGAGGGAGTAGAAATGTTCCTGTCTTGTCTCTTGAATAAGCATACACTTATTTTCTACATGAAGGAAAATAAAAATGTTTAATAACTAGCATTAGCAGGAACTAAAATTTTAGAGAAAAGCATTTCCATGAATAATTCATTAAAATTTCACATCTGCAAGATTAGTCATCCAAATAAAATGCTAATGTCAAAAACATGCATCATCTATAATATTCTCATCAAGCAATCTTTTTGCATATAATGATAAATGCTTGAATTAGTAGCAATGATTTTATAAAAAACATTCATAAAATTAAATGGATGGGGAAGTGTGTTAATAAATGTCAATAGTATATCGAACTGTTATTGATTTTTGATCATTTGATGAAACATGAATGTTATCAGTGGAAAATTAATGAGCAATATGCCTTTGTGTTTTAAAAAAACAAAACCTCTTAGCTCATATTTGAAACTAAATTGCTGTGCAGAATCACCCATAGTATATTGGAATTATGAATTTGTAGGAAAGAAATACTGAATTTGTTTCACTTGCCAATTTTAATATAGCCATTAAAATAACTAATATAGTATATAGAAAAATAACCATCCTAAAATATTGTTCACAGTGCAGCATTCTTATTCCTTACACCCTAGGTTTGAATACAACTTCAGGTTATATATGTCTTAACAAAGCTTCTTTGTTATAATCCATGCACACTAGCAGTGCAATCCAAAGCAGAGTTTCATACATCCTTTTCTAAGCCAAAGTACAAAATGCTACTTTTGGCATGCTATGTTCTTGGTTATGGATGATGTTTTAGTTTAAATGCAAGATATCCCTACGTCTTATTATAAACTGCATTTCAAAAATGATTTACTGTATGACATGTGGGATTTCTTTGAAAAAAATACCAATACAATTCTCCATTGCATGTATGGAAATCATTATGGGATTCTTTGGCTCTAAATTATTACATGTTGAGGACTGGTGGTGGAGTGGGGAAGAGCCCCTATCCTCCTTTCCCCATTCTCACAACCCATACTGGAGGAAGTCTGGATAATTTCCACTGCAATTCATTGAATCTGGAGGTGCAGGAAAATGTTAACTGAATTCCAGCAGAGATTTTACTCTTGTCCTTTTAAATAAAACTTTATTTTTCATCATCCGAAATGGATTCATAACCAGCTTGTTGATCCTGTGCATAATTGAAATGATGCATAAAGATCTATAGGAAATCATAAATGATTGCTGATGAAGAATCAACATAGAATTTGCACTAATGAAGCACCAAATTAACATCTCCAGATTGACACCATATTGTGAAATGTTGTTTCCATTGACTTCAATATTGCCATGACCCATATAAATTTAATATTTGTTTTTCTTTCTTACGTTTCCCTACCCCACCCCCGCCATTCTACGTGGTTTTGGCAATTCTGTTCCTACTTTGTCCAAAGAATTAACAACATAGAACAAATAAAAAAGTCTTAGGTACTCCCGAAAGACACTAGGACTACCTGGTTTTCCAGTGCATTAGACCAAAGTTATCTGGATTTTTGAAGTGGAAGCTTAGAAGCTTATTGCTCCAATAGTGTGTGGAAGGATGTAAAATTTTAGCTTAATGGTTGTAATTCGTCTGAGCAATCTGCTTGTCCAAAAAGCTATAAATTGTCCTAAAATTTTGGTAAAATATTCCAGAAACTGCCCAAGAAACTGGGGTCACTGAGGACAAGAGATGATTTAGCCCCTAGACAAATGCTGCCCATGAGCACACGTTTACTTTCCTCCCCAAAGTTTCTGCTCATTCACTTTTATGTTTGTTCATGATGCGGACTAAACAATAGTTTAGTTGCCCCCTTCTGATAATTAGCAGGTCAGCTTCTACTGGCAGTTCTCCCCCAAGGGCAGAATGAGTTTGGGTATGACTTGTCTGAATTCTCTGCACTATTTTTATTTATTTACACGTCTTTCTCGCTGAGACTCAAGGAAGGTTACACAGTGTAAGGCCATGCAACCAATAGCTTGGAAATTCAATAAACAATACAACAGAAATTTGAAGAAAAGCATACAATTCAAATACATGGATATAGAGATGACACATTGCTGAAACAAAACAAGTAATTTGATGTGACCTATTAAACAACACGGGAACTAACCAGTAAGATCATATATACATCCTCAAACAGTACCAGGTAGTATAGTTTGCAGTCCCTGTCCCTTTACCAAAGTATCTTTCTGAACTATTTTCTTACCGGATAGTCCTATTGTCTGAGTAAAAAATCCCCCCTGAATAACTTTCCTGATCTCTTCAAGCAGGCCATTTCATAAGGTGGGGGCCACCACAGGGAATGCATGTAGATGGGCAGCTGTTGATTTTGCAGGGTGATACCTGCAAAAGGCCCTGTTCAGAATCACATGAGCAAAGCTGCCATGGCAAAGTGTAGGGAGAAATGCACTGCTACAGATAGGAGGGGCCAAGGCCATGACGGGCTTTGTATGTGATAGCCAAAACCTTGAATTGAGCTGATGAATAGTGACTACATTGATCTCCCTTTCTGCGTCCACCACTTCTCACTTAAATTGTGGCATTTGAGGAAATAAATACACAGTCGTGCTAAACAAAAATGATAGGGGCCCTCACACCTCAGCTAATGATTATTTGGGCTGGTTTTGTTTGTAAAAGGCATCACGTCGTGAGTAGACCCTGCTGCTTTCTTTAACCTACACAAATAGTGGCTTATCTGACTTTCAGAGTCTGTCCAACTTCTGAGCCTGGATGTACTCTCAGTATTACTGGCTTGCAAAGAGGCAATTTTCCCCAATTCACTATACTGTGCAACAAAAATTGTGAGAACAAGCCCACTACCAATTAAATAATGTGACTATTATTCCCAGACAGAATCTGTTGAATCCTCTCATGTCCACCTAATCCCATTTCCCGCCCATTCCTCCTGTCCATTTGAATAGACTGCCTTGGGAGGTGGTGGTCTCTTCACTGAAGTTCTTTAAGCAAAGGCTAGGCCAGATGGCTTCTATTGTGTATTTCTACATTGGACAGGTGGTTGGCCTAAGTAACTTAAAAGGTTCTATCCAGCGAACGCTTTGACTCTACTCCCCCTTATCCAGTGTAAGTGGGAGTGTGGAACTATTGTGGAGGTGGGAAACTTCTGGGCAGTGATTGAAAGGGTGAATTTTTCAGAATCACATTTGTCCTGTGTAAGCTAACTTTGTTCCTATGACAGAAGAAAGGTGTGAATTTATTTTTTTAAATAAAACATGGAACATGCAAACCATAACTCCATGCTTTGCTTATTCTCAGCAGAGATGGCCTGTATGGGCCCATATTCACGAAACAAAAAGTGAACTAGAATGATATTAAATTATATCATTTGCAATTTTTAAAAATTTATTTCAAATAACCTGAACCTGAAGATAATAACTGATGAAATACAACTCATTATGTGGCTGAGGGTTCAAAATCTGGAGATGGCTAGAAAGAGAGTCCATACATTTCATTGGCTTGATACACAGACCCATAATTCCCCAAGAGTCACTTCAGATGCAAAGCTTAAGCAAGGCCTTTAAGAGAGAAGGAAAATAAAACCCTGCAGCTTTTTGTGCTGGTTTAACTGAATTATTTTTCAGAGTTAAAATACACATTTTGTAATATTTTGAAGGATAATGTAAAACCAATTTTAAAGGCAGAAAAGGCAAGCTCATTATGCAAATATATATATACCTGATGATGATGATGATTTTAAATCCTGTGCACCATAATGGAGAGTTTCCTCAAGGGACACTCAACCAAACTTCACATGTATTTTCTGCAATATTATAAAGCCAGCCTCCAAGGCTGTCTAGAAACCTCATATAAAAATTTAAGAGTTATAGTTTAAAATGTTCATGTGTGATTGTGTATTTATATTTTAAACACATACAAAACGTTTCTAGTGGTTGAGAACACTTATGCAGCCATAGGCTTCAACTTTCTCAAGCAAACACCACAATCTGACGGCAGGAAGCTACATGTGATCCACAGCATACTCAACATGCTAGGAACGGTTCTAGTCCTCCAGCTCTGTATTCCTTGCAGAGGTGTTCTCCTGCTGTACAGCACATTCTGCTGGCACTGGGTGCTTTCTGCTCATTCCAGTGTCTTTCAGTGAGCAGAGGCCCCATACTTCACACCAGAGAACTACCTCTGCAATGGACAAAGAGATGCACAAGGAGTAGCAAGGTTCTTGGGTCCAACCAGCTTTTCAGCTGGTGAAAAAGATATGAGCCAGTCCCCCTTTTGACCATCAAAAAATGCTACACTGGGGATCATGATATCTGCATGGATAAGTGCCATGTGGGATGGGGACTCTGGTAAGGAAGGAAATTTAGTAGGATTGAGTGCAAAAGCTGATGGGTCCAACCCATAGGAGCAAAGCCAGACAATTTCACCGAAGAACCAGGCAACTCTTAAAAGTGATCATATATCTCTATGAATGGTAATGTGCTACTATACACACCCAGATTTCAATTTTTTTAAAAAAAAATCCTTTTCATTCAGCCTTAATACTGTTCAGTGTATACATCAAAAAGTCTTTCTGCATATCCCTGGAAGTTCAATGTTATTAAAACTCTGAACTCAGGTATGTTCCATAGTAAATAACCCTGTCAAGTATGACTTTGTGTCATTAAATATTGCCTCAGCATTTTCAACCTGTTTCCTGATCTTATTAAGAAGCACAGATACTGATATTAGAATTGGTAAACTGTCTAAAAGTACACTAATGGCTGTTTGGGGGGGGAGACAAAATGTTCAAGTATACATGAACACAGCATGCAGTTAAAATTGTCATAAATGGCTGCATTCTGGGGTTCTGTTCATACAGCTTGAATGTACAGAAATCTCACTCACCATCCCAAGTTGCTGGTGGGCTGATGCTTCAAACTTGGAGGAAAAGAGCACCATGGAACACTGTGTTGTAGCATTTCATTCTTTAAGACTGCTGTTGTGCTATCATAATTATTCATCTGGATTTTCTTGTATGGACAGGAAAATCCAGGCAATGAATGATTATGAGAGTGCAGTAGCCAGTCTACTGGCTCCATAAATTACTAGATGGCAAATGATGGTCTTCCGTGTGGCAAAGAGTCCTAGATGAATTGAAAGTGTTATCTGGCAAAATCTCTCCTGTTGTCAGGTTCTTCTCTAAATTGGCATGTTGCCAACATTTGCCTTTCTGTGATGGAAGAAAAATAAGCTTCATATGAAATTACCTTATTTTGAATCAGTCCATGGGCCAACTTGCTCAATGTAGTCTATCCTAACTGGCAGAGGATTATGCACAGAAAGGTCTTCCCCATCAATCAAAATCCTTTGGCTAGACATGCCAGGGGATGGACTTGGGACTTTCTGTATGGAAAACAGCCACTCTGTCAAAAAGCTTGGACTGTTCGTCACAATTCTTCACTTTCTGTTTAATAAAAGTTGAGACATCATTGTGAAGAGAGCCACATATGCCCTAAACTTATAGCATCATCAATACAAAAATTATGCCATCAATTAACATTTGTCTTCCATCTATTAAACAATTACATCTTTATAAACATACAGCCCTAAACTTGCATCTTTATAGCAAGCAGCCATATCACGAAAGTACTCTAATATGCACACAATAGGGTCTGAGGCTGATAGGTAGTAGCTTGCATTAAGGCCACCTTGAGAATTTGTGGTAGACATGAATTTTAAACTGTATGGACTTCTCTGCTCACCCTTCTTGGTGTTGTAATACTGAACTAGAGCCATTTAGTGGCTGAAGCCTATTCAGACCATATCCATTGAACAACACCTAAATTGCACCTAAGTATTCTGCATTAGATAATTGTTAAAAATACCTGTGCTGTATAAATTGTCAAATGGACTGGAATGAAGACTTCAGCTATGTACTGTATTTGCAAATGAAACACTTCAGAAAAAATATCTGGTAGTCCCGACTCTTTACTGGAAATGCAGAAGTTGTATTTATTTGGACAACCTTTGTAGCCATCTTTGCATCTTTGTGTAATCACAGAAGTCTGAAAACGTTTTGTCTTCGAATTCTAATGTTAATTTGAAGGTAACTGTCCTTTTAAAGATTAATTCCACTCTAAGCAATAACCATTATTTACCAGAGTTTGACGGTTTTATCACTCATCATTTTAGCAAATTTCCATTGAAAATGCTAAAATGGTTTGTCATAAGGCACATAACTGCTTTAGCTCTAAAAATGACCAACACAAGTGCCTGTACTCAAACATTAAATTATACTGTAATTAATAAAGACAGTTAAACTGTCTACTAGCAACAGCAATTTAGGTAGCCACATTTGATTGGCTATAAATTGTAACTACATTAAAATTCCAGAAATATTAGCAATATGGATTACTTGATGGAAATAGGTGCTGATCACCAACACTCCTATTTTACAACAGAAGCTCAGGTCATGTTGGCCACGAAACGGTGGCGAAGATCAGGCCTGAACACTTTTAATCTTGTGAAACAAGCAATTACAAATAGTTGCATCGATTTGTTAAAAAGCTTTGGGTGACATAAATTGTTTCCTGTTTGGCTTCTGGCTCTGATATATAAATGTCACCAAGTCTAATATTAATTAGGGTCATGGAACAACAAGGGTCAGCTGATGTGGCTTACAGTCAGTGCTGCGTCAATCCTTTTGTATGCCTTAGGAAAGGCAAAGGAACTTGGTTAATAAAACCTCACTTATTTGTCCTGCTGATGGTAAGACCCCATTTTTGGACCAAAACACCTATTTCAAACAACGCTTTAGTCAGAGGTACGATTTGAAATTTCAGCTATGTTCACTTAGGTAAGTTTTTCTTTCTACATTTCTGTTCCCATCCTTTGAAATTACTTCACAATGATTGCTGTGAGGAAAATATGAGAGGATATCTTCTGAATAGAAGCATATCTAGGAACTATGCTTACCAGAGAAAATTGCACCCCAGTAGTGTGTTCCTTGCTCATTTATGAGTTAGGGCATTATGTTGTGAGTAGAGATGGGCAGGAACTGAAATACGAACTAAAATTAAGCACGAACCAGGCTGGTTCGTGGTTTGTGAACCACGGTTCATCAGATCCCATTTCTGATGAATTGTCATGAACTTTTAGGCTGGTTCGTTTGGTTCATTTTTTGGTTCATCGCTGCAGACAGCCTGGTGCCAATCAATCAGTTTCCTAGGCAATAGGGGATGGACTTCCTGCAGACCTTCTGCTGACCCAGAAGTGAACTTCTGCTGGCCCAGAAGTGACCTTCTGCTGCCCCGGAAGTGATGATTTTCTGACCTGGATGTGACGTTTTCACGAACCAAACAAAGTGGTTCACAAATGAGGGGCAGGTTCATGAAAGTTTGTGGTTCGTGAAATTTGACAACCCATGATCTGCATAGTTCGTTTTTTTTCCGGTTCGTGTTCATCTCTAGTTGTGAGTTCCCCTGCCAGTGTACAACATTGACATAGATTGTAGGCATACAAACTCATGATAATGAATGGCATGACGTCATGAATCTGGAGGTGGGGAAAGGGAATTTACATGGGAACCCTCTCGCCTTGGCAAGTGTCTGTCCTTGTGGTATAGTTGAGCAATTGGCAAAACAGTTGGAAAATCTTTTTGTAGTGTTCTCACATAGTGTGAGGCTGTGCTTTTTCACCTTCACCAAGAAAGAAGAGTTGTATTCAGATGTCATGAACAAACTGATTTCTTTATGAGAAAAAAACAGCAATTCCTTGGATCATCCTGTGTCTCTTTCTTCCTTTTCTATGTAACCTGGGAAACTGGTTTAATCGTCACTTGCAGTCTGGAACAGCAAACCACATGTATTTGCTGTGGTTCAGATGTCACAACAAACTGCAGTTTATCCAGGAACAGAAAGTATTTCATTTCCTAAATGTGTGCAAGAGGTAGTGAAACATGTGAACCCTTTTTTGCTTTCTGGATATAACTAGCAGTAAATTTGACTTTCATCTCCATTACATATGAATGACATGGAGCACATGGCCATATATGCGTATGTATCCTGCCCCTGTTGATCTGCATGCACAGTCTACCTTTTTCATTTTCAGTAACATGAAATTCCCAGACAGTCACACTGTCAACATAGTTCATCTTCTGCAATAATATCCAATGTAGATTTGTACAGCATGTGTAACTCTTCAGTGGCACAGACAAACTAATCATTGGATGGGGCATTTCCACTCAAAACAATGCTGCAGACTTTCTAAATAATAATACTGTATGTGGAGTGTTTTCATTAGTGCCATATTCATTTTGTGCTTCTGTTGGATAAATTACAGTTCCTTCCCTTTAACAGAGAATTCCAGAAAGACTTTTAAAAAAAATCTTCAACAAAATGCTGTTTATAAAAAAGCCCTTCTACTGCTCAAAACACATATCATTTCTACATGTGGAAATTAAGCACACATTATAGTCTGGTATGCATTTGAAGGTTTCTATGTTAATATTTTTTTAAACCTTCCTCCCCAGTGGAGCCGTGCAAGTTATTTACTTAACATAAATCAAATGTATCATATGTGCTGTTTTCTTTAGATTGGTGGGCAACGTAGAAAAATACAGTAAGGTTCTTTAGAAAAAACTGGAGAAAATTTATTAAATATGATTTCACTGTAATAGAATATTAATGGAACCCAATGCTCCTTTCCCATTAAGGTGATCTCTTTTTAATACACACATGCTTTTTATTATTTCTCACTCATGCAAAAATTCCACATTCAGAGAGTTTCCATCTACTTAGGAATGTGCCTGGCTAAGGGAGAGTTAGAAATATTGAGCTAGAGGAAAAATAGCGACAATGATTACCAAAGGATAAGAGGTGGTACACTATAGATAAAACAAAGCAAAAAAAAAGAAGCCAATGATATAATAAAAGGGTAAAAGGCATTCTATCCAGAAAGGGAAGCTACAGAAACAATTATATTTTAAATCCTCATTTCTTATGCTGCTACTGCCCAGATGAAAATGTTTGATTTGCAACATAAAAGATTCATTAATTGCCACTTCAATATTTAAAGCTATTTTGCTGACTAACAAAGGCAGATAAAGCATGGATTTAAGCTAATTGTAAAATATTTCCCATCAAGTTTACTTGTGTTGGGGATTTCTTTGGTTCCAAGGTTTGCAAGCTTTGCCCAACCAAACCTCTCATAGTCAATAAGAGAACTAACTGAACAATGCAAAATAAAGCAAAATGAAGGTTAAAATCCAGCTCTTTTAAGAGGATTAAACTGTTGGTAGGATGAATGGTAGGTGAATATTCTCTTTCTTTTTAGTGAAAAGTTAGGTGTCCTTATATGGTTGCTCACTGAAGATGAGGAATTGATCTGTATGTATTTTGAAGGGGTTGGGTAGAAGGGGCCTTTGCTTCCTCATCAGCCAAGTTGAAAGGCTAAACCATAGTCCTCAACTTTGAAAAGACTCCCATTCTTCCTTTCTCAATTGGCTTCTCCCTTCTCCTCATCTATTCAGCGTCAGCTATGTATGCCCAGTATTTATTTATTTATTTTATTCAACTTATACCTCACCCTTCCCACAAGCAGGATCAGGGTGGCTTCCAATAAAATCTACTGTTAAAATACAATAAAACATTATTGCCACATTAATCCAAATAGCATAAAAATCCAGGCGCCACCAAGCAAATCACCAAGCAAATCCGGGGCAGCTACTAAAGGAGGGTATGGCAGTCAGGAGGGGGGACAAAATGCTGGCCTCTAGTCAAAGGCCTGATGGAACATCTTTGTCTTGCAGGCCCTGCAGAACTGTAAAAAGTCCCGTAGGGCCCAAATCTCCATTGGGAGAGTGTTCCACCAGGCCAGGGCCAGGACAGAAAAGGCCCTGGCCCTAGCTGAAGCCAGTATCATTTTTCAAGTGTAGTGCATGCAAAGGACATGGAGTTCAGCATTTTCTGTACAAAATATGCTTACTTGATGTTTATACATCAACTACCATCTTGGAAGTATTCTATCTCTCTGTCTCTCCCCCTGTGTCTCCCAAAGTTGGAACCATGGTGATACAGTTTAAGGGCCTAGCAGAGGTTAGACTTGGAGAAGAACATATTTTGTCAAATATATATGAAACGTTAACTTGCCACCATGGAGTCTATCAGGCTCGTACTTCATTGGGTTGTAGGCAAGATTTTTACTTGATATGCTGTGTTTCAGTTTGTAACTAGTCCTATTGACAAAGGCTAACAGTCCTTATAATCCTAGTATCTGGCAGTATGATCAGTTGCTAGAATTTATGCCATCAACATATATCTTATGAAATAGCTCTATATTCATCTTTGAAAGAATGATGCTACTATAATACAGTGCTTAAAAATATTCTTCCTTATGCCCTGCCACAAAATGCTTGGCCTAATAAATATATCTTCCATTAGTGCTCGAAGATGCTCAGACTTAAGCTTTAGTGAGTATTGAGAGGAAGGAACTTCTGCAGCTAACTATTGGTGCCAGTAACAGTTTAGGTGGGTAGCCATGTTGGTTTGCAGTAGAACAGCAGGATCTGAGTCCAGTGG
Source organism: Eublepharis macularius (assembly GCF_028583425.1). NCBI lineage: Eukaryota > Metazoa > Chordata > Lepidosauria > Squamata > Eublepharidae > Eublepharis > Eublepharis macularius. Next base: position 140,935,600 of record NC_072793.1, read on the forward strand.
CAACTTAGAGACCAAAAAGATTCTCACAGTGTAAGCTTTCAAGAGTCAAAGCTCACTTATTGAGACACGAGTAGGAATGGAAATCCTTGAACTTTTATATCCCAGTCAAAGGTGGGTGGGGTGTTACAAGGGAAGGCATCAGGATGTCAAGGTACAAAGGGGCTGAACAGAGACTTAATATTATCTCACTATAGATGCTACTTTCTCCTCTAATCAAGTTGCATTGTACCTTTATATCCTGACATCTTCCTTTGCTACACCCCGTACCTTTACATCCTGATGCCCTCCATTGTAACACCCCACTCAGATATAAAGGTTCTCATTCTGAAGAAGGGAGCTTTGACTTTTTAAAGCTTACACTCAGAAAATCTTATTGATCTCTAAGATGCCACTGGACTCAAATCCTGCAATAACAGTAACATTCTTCTCCATTTCCTTTTTGTAGTAATAGTAATCAATAGTATAGATAAGGGGAGTGTATGATTTCAGTTGATTGTAGAATGCAACAGGACATAAAAAGGGTGACAGTCTCTTAAGCTTGCAACTTGAAAGAAGACCGAAATGAACTTCACACAGTTTTGGGAAAGGACAAGCAATTATGAGATACATTCAAAGCCTCCCAAATGTTGTGCAAACCTGTATTGGCTTGGTGTGGCATCAAAGCTCCCTTGTGCAATGGCCCTGCTTCTAGTTCCCCCTTCCCTAAACTAGTAAGAGGCAGTGGTTGGAGGGGTTTTAATATCTTTGTTCCAGCCCTGGGCCCTGATGGTTTCTACTGAAAATGTTCAGTTTGCTTATGGGAATCCTGGGGAATAGAGTGTCAGTCCCTGGCAGTTAGATCCCTCAAGCTCTCCACAGTTAACACACAGGTGTTCGAGTTGAAGCAACTTTACTGAGATCCATACAGTCCAGGGTGTTTATACAAAGGTGGCAATTGGCAGAAGTGACAATTCAAACAAAGGCATTACTAATTATAGGGGAACATCCCGCCTTTCGGGTCCATTGACATTCTGGCGCAAAAACCCAAAGAAGTTACATGGGAATTGATTAGTTTAAACTAAATGCAGTACAAAGTGAAAATATCCCAGTCTCTGGGAAAGGATGCAAACATTCACTGCTAGCAGCTTGCCTTCAAGGACACTTGCTGGAAAAATGAAAGTACATATTTTCAACAGATAACGGAGAGGTCCCACTGACACTCCTGCATTTTATGTTAGCAGTTAAGACACTCTCAGGTGACCTATACAGTATACAGAATATAACTTTGGCAAACAGTTATGATCAGCACAACCTGCACAACACAATAATGGCACGTATGCTGGCATACATGACATAGAGTTCCAATGGTTAAACAGATCTGGGAGATTCTGAGTACTGCTATGATCCCCCCCACCCCCTCTATTTTTTGTAGTAAACAACTTAAATGACACTAGAGGCATTTTTTAAATTTAAAAATAATAAAATATTTTATTTAATATAGTGAGGAAAGGTCAGGCAAAATCAGGGGCTGAAAATGTATGAGGTAACTCAATATAGATAACTCTGAGGTAAAATCAGTACATGCACAGACTTAAGGTCTGATGTTTCAAACTAATGAGAGTTTCTTCACAGTTACTCAAATCTTTGTTGAGAGGCTTTTGTTCCAGTGTTTTCCCAATCACTCTACTACACTTTCTGTGAGTATTCTCTTACTCTTTTGGTTTTAAGAGGGCTAGTACCCTCTTCCTAGTACTCAAACCCCTTCTCTTGAAACATCAGTACTCATCTTCAGTTTTTAACTGACTCTTAAGGTCTCCAAAGGCAGTTTCTAAACACACCAAACCAGGGATCTCTTCACTCTTCAGAGCTAACTCTCTGTTTGAATGAGTAAGGAAATTCTCTTCTCCTTAGAAGATATATCCCTTTCTTTTGCCAGAATGGAAGTTTTCACATACTTCTCAAACTTCCTTGCCAGCTTTCCCTCAGTTCCCCTGTCTGTGTTAAACTGCTCTCAGTCATGGCTGAATCTCCAATCTGTCAGTACTCAACTCCTTTCAGCTAGGCCTGAAATCAGACTCCCCTCTCCAGCCTCCAATTCTTTCTCTGCTCAGCTCATGCTGCCCAATTAGATTCCTTGAAGTAGCCTGTCACTCAAAGCTGTCTGTTTCTGTGAAGCATTAACAGCTGTCCTTTGAGTGTGATTGCCCCGTGTCTGGATCTAGTTCTAAAAGGTCTCTGGGTGTTGGATTTAGATAATCAAGGTGAAACGCAAGTGCTATTTTATTACAGTAGTCTAAATGATGTAAACTATAAATACGGGCAGCACATTGTCCAATTGATTTATAAAAAGTTAACTGTGCCTGTATACAGGAAGTAGCAGGTTCAGGACAATCCACAGTAAAGGTGACGGGAAAGGGCTTGGATTCACTGACAAAGATCTGACTCCAGGACAAAAAGTGTGTGTTCTTTATCAAACTGATTGTGTTTTGTTTCAGCATTGTTTTTCAGCTCTGTATTGGATTTATGCTCGCTTTCAAATTTCTGATATCCTTATCCTATGGTATTGTTTATTGCCGGTCCTAGCCAATGTTCATATTGACTTGTACTATGGTAAGTCTCAATGAGAACAGTGAAATCCTAAGCAGAGTTACTCCAGTCTTATATTTCTTATATATCTTATATATAAGACTCCTAAGAAAATCAATGTGAAATGTCTAGGAAATAAAACCAACTGCCAAAGCATTGAGAAATAAATACAACAGTAAAAGCATAATAAAGCTGAAAGCAATGTTAAAATATCAAGGGCCAAAACATAACATAAATTGCAGCAGATTAAATGTTGGGGAGGCATTTCACATTGATTTTCTTAGCAGTCTGTGTATACAAAGACATCCTATAGGTAGCATGTAGGGTGCCATCAGAAAGAAGATTATTTACCCTACCACTGCGTGCAAAGCTAGCCTGGCTAAAATGTCTGCAAGAAACTTGGACTGGCAGCCAAGTAGAGCTTCCACTCTGCCATGGAAGCTTCCTGGGTGACCTTGGGCAGTCACACACTCTCAGTCTAACCTACCTCACAGGGTTGTTGTGGGGGTAAAATGGAGTGTAAGTCACTTTGGGTCTCCATTGGGACATATCTCCCATTGGGAAGATAGCTTTTTCCAGTAGTTAATTGAAGTAACATGGGCACAAGCCCTGATGGAGAGAAAGCCAACTTTGGCTTGCAGCAAGGCAGCTGGTGTGCCCTGAGGCAGGGACAAATTCTTCTTAAAGAAGAGTTCTGAATTATCTCCAAACTCATCCCAGCCCCCAAATTTCAACCCCACAGAGAAGTTGAGCAATAGCATCTATCAGGAAACCTCCTTTTGAACAACAGAACTTAAGAATAGCCCAGTCATTCTTGTGACTGAAGCCCTTATCATCAGATAGGCATTCTAGGAAAGGGTTTCAGAGAATGTTACCCCGAATACTTGAAACTACTGCATTGATCTATTGGGATATTATCTTTATGCCACTGGGGCTTCTGTCTTAAAGCCATCACTTTAGTCATAGAGTAGTTGCTGGATAATTATTCTTCTTTGCAGAAGTTGCTAAGCCTAGGCAACATCTTCAAGAAAGAAACAGTAGAAATCTGTTGTCAGCATATAAGGCAATGATAATTTCTGTTGACCAAGTGAGAGTAGAAAGAGCTCTGGGCCTGATTATCTCACTACTATATCACTGAAGTATAGATTGAAAAGGAATAGAACCAGAATATGTCCCTGTTTTACCCCTCCGAGAATTGGGATTCCTTCAGTTAGGGATTCAAAGGTTCCCAAAGGTTTTAGAGGATAAATTGCTACACAGTTCACATTGTCTTTTCAGTATATGTAACATCTAGTTTGGACCAAGACCAGTTCTTATCCACTGAATCAAATGCAGCTTTTAAATCCACAAAAGTGGCAAACAGGTTTTTAAGAGAGCTTTTATAGATTTTTAGTAGCAGTGGGCATGGACCGAAAAATGGACCATAATTTGACACAAACCAGCCAGTTTGGCATTCATGAACTGATGGGTTGTGGGACGGGCATTTTTCACAGACACTATGACTTTGGGGCAGGTCTGTTGGTCTATGAAACCAGACATCCTGGCACTGAACAATCAATTCCCTAGGCAACGGAGGGGCCATCCACAGACCTTCTGTGGCTGTCAAACAGAGAGTTCCCATTCTTCTCTATGAGAGCAGAAGGAGTAAATCCCCCCCCCACCTCTCCGGCAAGTGCTTTCAGTTTCTAGCAGGCAGTAAGACCACAAGAAACAGCAGGGCAGATTTTTCCGTCACAGAGGAAGGTGACTGAAGCTTTTGAAGCTTTTGTTTGAGATTCTGGCTGCTTTTGTTTCACAGCCAGGCTCAGGTGCTAAGCCTGTGAGGACTCACAGAATACTTCTACATATTATACTTATTAACAGTATAATTATTATTTAGAACACTTGTCCCGGTTGGGAAGTGTCCGGAGTCAAGCCGCTGGAGCCCACGACAGCTCACCGGGACTGCTGCACCACCACCCTTGCCACCACAGCTCACCTCGGCGGAGATGGGGAAGCCTGTGGAGCTGCTGGAAGCCGGATGGGCCAGGAGGAGGAGGTGCTGCAATGAGCTGGGTGGCAGCCCAGGTGGCAAAAAGGTTGGAAATGCTGTATACAGAAATGTTCCTGAAAACATTGGATTATCGGATGTAATCTGCCCTGAGCCTGCCTGTGCAGGGGGGAGGAATAGAAATCGAAAATGAATGAACTGTGGCAGTTTGAGAACTACTGAAGTATAATAAAATGCAGAGGGGGGTGACTTTACCGGGGGGGAGAAGAGGTAAAAATGAATCTCTAAGCAGTTATGTTATTAGATTGATATATATAGAATAATAAATAGAATATTGATAGAAAATAACTAATTATAAGGGTTAACTATAAGGATTGACCAATTAATAATATTTTCTTTCTGATTTTGTACAATGTACCAAACTGAATATGTTTATATGAAGGTATATATGAGTCAAATTGATTGATATCATATATAAAATATCAATGTAAACAAATATAACTAAAACAGAAAGAAGAAGATTGAATAATATATAGAGTATAAGTTAAGTTGGTTGATTTATATGATTGTATGGCTTATATAGTTTATATAGTTTACGTTATACAGAAATATTTGAAAACGGAATTATGGGATAAATTGTTTATCCAGTATGGGTACAGAGCATTAAAAATAGTTAAAGAAGTATTGCTTAGAATAAAAGGAGGATATACATTTGATTAGATAGAGGAATATATAAAGAGTAAGGGAAAAGGGACAAAGGGTTGGAAAACTGTTGGAAGTCAACAAAAAAGGGGGGGAAAGGGAGGGGGTTAGAAATTGGGAAATGGGAAAATTGACTGTGATGTGTAAATATATGATCCTAACCCAATAAAAAAATTTTCAAAAAAAAAAAAAGAGAATGAATGAATGAATGAATGAATGAATGAATGAAAACAATCTTCTTTGGTAGGAATATCTGCTAACGCTTCTGGTTGGAATATATCCCTACCAGGTACATTTGTTGCTGATGAGTCACTCCCATTATTGTTTTCCCACTTCTCTTTCCTTGGATAACACTGAAAAACAGAAAATGAAGGATCAGAATAGCAACAGGATCTTGATGTTCCCAAATATTTTGTAATCAACTGCATTTGAAATCTGAGTTTTGATTTATTTTTGAATACACGTCCCTACATAGCTCCACACACCTTTGTTTGAATGGATAGGCTAGTGATTCTATACTTTATCATAATTTTTTAAAGAAAGCAGTAAAGAAAGAAACATTTTTATTATTTGAAGTAATGATTTTAGTAATGAAAACGCTCAGTTCTATTTTTAACTCACTTTTCTTCATATATTCTTGAAGTAATAGTGGGTGAAATTTTATGATGTCTGGCAATCCTCCAAACATGAATGTGACCAGTACCACTGATTTAAGACTATTTTGTAAACTTTGAAGTTTTGATGTCACAATGAAACCATCCCTATGAGAATTAACTTCTGCTAGTTTTAACATTTTTAGAGTGAAGTTTTAAAAGGCTAAATGCAAAACAAAAACATGGGATAAGAGTCAGGTGATAGGCCGGTTACTGCAAAGTTCATTTCCCCTCCAAAGTCCTTCTTTAATTATGAAAGCTGCAGAACCCATTTCCTTTGGTGTGCAAAAAGGTGTGTAATTAAACCATCAGAGTAATACCTTTCTACATGTAAAACCTGCACTTATGAACTTTAACTGCTGAATAAAAACTCCTATTACATGACCATTAAGTATTATGAATAAAGCGAGTCACTGTAGTACTTGATTAATTTTTATGCACTAAGCTTTGTGTTCAGCAGAAATTTGATTTCCATTGGCATCTATACCCCAGAGGCTTATGGGTCTTTATGGTTCATTCTCCCTGCCCTTCTTACTCCTTTCCACCCCACTCCAATTCATGTATAGCCTATTCTTAACTTATAATGCAATCCTAAACACAGTTATTGCCTATTGACTTTAGTTAGTATAGAAGCATACAACTCTGCTTCGGACTGCATTGCCAAGCGATGATGTCCAGTTACTACCACTTCAGTTTTCTCCTTTATTTCCAGTCTTCCCATCTGCTGAAAATAAATGCATTTCACTTACACTGAAAGTTGGGGTTGAGGCTTGCAAGACAAAATCTCTTGAGTCTTGACCATCACCCAGCAGAGCACTATCACATCAAAGCAATTGTATGATGGACAGATAAATGAAATATAATACGGAAGCTTCTGCATTCTTCCCCAAAAGTAATTCTCTTTGAATATACTGTTCCTATTTGAGTTGTCCATCTGACAGAAAGACATGCATATTTTTTTTTCTGTTTTCCTGTGGTGTGATCCAGATTTTGGGTTGGGAGGCATACACACTGGATGCATAAGCATCCTGAGCATAGTTTGGTGTAGTGGTTAAGAGTGGCAGGGCTCTAATCTGGAGAACAGGGTTTGATTCCCATCTCCTCCACTTGAAGCCAGCTGGGTGACCTTGGTTCACTCACAGCTCTTTTGAGCTCTCTCAGCCCCACCCACCTCACAGGCCAGTTGTTGTGGGGATAATAATAATATATATTGTCACGGCCAGAGAACGATGGTTGTTGTGGATTTTCCGGGCTGTATAGCCGTGGTCTTGGCATTGTAGTTCCTGACGTTTCGCCAGCAGCTGTGGTTGCCATCTTCAGAGGTGTAGCACCAAAAGAAAGAGATCTCTCAGTGTCACAGTGTGGAGAAGATGTTGGCAGGTAATTTATATCTACTCAGGAAAGTGCAAAATCACCTGCAACCTGCAAAATCACCAGGCTAACTAATGCGCTGATCAAGTATTCCTCATTTCATCCTGACACGCACAGAAAACTATGCAAGACAGAAGCACAGCCACCACGACTACATGGACTCCCTAAAATTCATAAGGATTCAATCCCACTCTGACCCACTGTGAGTGCCATTGGTTCACCAACATATGAATTAGCTAAACATCTGGCCAATCTTCTACAGGACCACATTGGAAAAACCACGTCTTACATCAAAGATTCAGCACATTTCATCAACAAAATCAGTTCTCTGAAACTCAATTCACAGGACATACTTGTCAGTTTTGTTGTTGTATCCCTGTTTACCAACTCACACAGATTGGTACTTACACAAAAACTCCAATCACCACCCTCGACAGAAAAGAGGCATAATAAAAACATTAGTAGACAGTGCAAGATGGATATGTGAACCGCACTTTCTCAACGAGGAAATTAATCATCTAAACCACACACTTCAAGCAAATGGCTACTCCAGAAATGAAATCAGAAAAGCGAGTAAACCAAGGACAAATCAAACAACTAAGGAAAAACAGTCTCCCACAGGAAAAGTGTTTTTGCCATATATCAAAGGAATCGCTGATCAGATGGGAAAGCTTATGAAAAAGCACAGCCTACAAACAGTATTCAGACCCACCAGAAAAATACAACAGATGCTACATTCAGCAAAAGACAGTAGAGACCCCCTCACCTCTGCAGGAGTATACCGTATACCGTGCAGCTTGGACAAGTTTACATCGGGACCACAAAGCATAGCATCCAGACAAGAATAAAAGAACATGAAATACACAGCAGACTTGGCCATCCGGAAAAATCAGCAGTGGCTGAACATAGCCTAACTCAAACAGGACACAGTATCCTATTCCAGGACACTAAAATACTTGACAACACTTTCAACTACTTTGTCAGATTGCACAGGGAAGCCATTGAAATTCATAAGCATAAACACAATTTCAATAGGAAAGAAGAGACTTTAAGAATGAATAGAGCATGGCTTCCAGCCCTGCAAAACACCAGGCTAACAAAATACTCCACATCCCACAATAGCCCTGCAGAGAAGATTAGCATATCAAGCACCAATCCATATGCAAAAGAACCTCCTCAGGATACAGTGAAGCCTCCCTCCATTAGCATTCCACACCCTGAGAAACTCCTACAGGATAACTCAGCCCAAACCCACTTTCCTGAGTAGATATAAATTACCTGCCAACATCTTCTCCACACTGTGACACTGAGAGATCTCTTTCTTTTGATGCTACACCTCTGAAGATGCCAGCCACAGCTGCTGGCGAAACGTCAGGAACTACAATGCCAAGACCATGGCTATACAGCCTGGAAAATCCACAACAACCAATAATAACATACTTTGTATACTGCTCTGAGTGGAAGTTAATTTGTCCTGAAGGGCAGTATATAAATCGAATGTTGTTGTTATTCCTACCATTCCACTAAACAATGTCTGAAGCTTTTTTCCAACTTAAGAAGAAAGCCTCCAACTTAAGTGGCTCTTCATCCAATGGAATTTCCTCCAGCCTAAGGCTTGATACATGCCATATAAAGGTATGAACTATCACTGGAAGTACATGGACGTAAGACTTGCAATATGTATTGAATATATATACATATAAAACACAAACACACACAAAACACAGATAAAATATTCTTTTTAAATTCACAAGAGATCATCAGAAGGATAAAGAATGGGGTGCACAAAAACTATTAAGAATGACATTAGTTCAACATCTGTTCTCTACCTGTGCCATGAGAGGAAAGATGCACACACTTATACTAGGTTTCTCTTCTTGCCTCTTGACTGGGGCATGTTCAAGTACTACTTCCTCTGACATACTCCGCATTATTACAGGTATGGTAGGTAGTGACCAGAGACCGGCTGTTTTCAAAGGTGGCAAACAAACCTTTGGAATTTGGAATTTCTACCCCTGTGAACCTTGCCTGGCATCCATCCTACTTTCTTTTTGGCGCCTAGCTAAAACATTCCTTTTTACCCAAGGTTTTAACTAAGGGTTTTTTTTAAAAAAATCTTTTGAACATTTTATGGTCTGCATCTGAGCCAGCCTGAGGATCATTTTATCTCCATCATTTAGGCTGCTCAGTTTGTATTTTATGCTATTATGTCCTAGCTAGTTCTAATGGCATTGGCCTGTTTTTAGTGGCCTGTTTTAATGGTCTTGACCCGTTTTTAATGGATGTATTTTAATGGCTTTGTTTGTAATGGTTGTGTTTTAATGGCATTGTTTTATTATTTTAGTTGTAAGCCATCTCAAGCAGGTGCCTGGAGAGGCAGCATCTAAATTTTTCAAATAAATCGATAAATTTTCAGAATAATATTCAGGTAATCAGAATTTTATAAATTTAAAGGAGGCAATTCTAATCAAGAGGGGTAAATATTCTTTAGTGTGATAACCAAATGCAGTAGCTGACCAAAGTCCTGTGCTTGAAATGGTGGTGTACAAGAAGAAATTTTGGGGAAATACCCCTAAGGCACTGTGACTGCATTGTTCAAATACTAACAATAACTGTAAAGAATCTGGGTTTGGACTTGCGATCTTGTTTGAGTATATCATGTCCAATTACATTTTTAGTTGGTTAAATGCCCAGCTACAGACTCCAATCTACGGATACACAAATTGGTACGTGAATGCACATGCATACAGGAAACCATTTGTGTCCTACCTATTTTCTTTCACAAATTTACCCTTTTAATGTGCTTCTTTTATAACATTTTTATGTTATTCCTACTGCATTTATGCCTTTTATATGCAACAGATAAAAACAAGCTTTTAAACCATATAATTCCATTAAACCATATAATTTCTATTAAACATTTTTTGGGGCAGGGGAATTAACAGCTGCAGTTTCATCTCAAGTGTGGAGAAATAATAAAAGAAACTTGCCAAACAAACCAAACTTGTGAAATCTGGAAACATTGCTCTCTAAAGTTCAGCTTTTTTTGCACTTCCAAGGTTCACTTGAATTCTATTTATCAAATATTATTTTGTAGTTTTAAACAATTTCTTCTCCCCTTAGGCACATCTTTTTGCTCCAGATTAAAGGCTGGCTTCTTCAGTACCACCTCTAGCCTTTTGTGGGGTAGATCTACAGCATGATAGAGTTTGGACCATTGGTTCTTTCTCAGTAGTACAAGTACTTTGATATCTGCTCACTACTGCCAGCTTCTCGTTTATGAACTTCAACAAGGTTACACATTCTCTGGAACCACTCATCAATACCAACCTTAAGAAAAGAGCTGATAAGCTCTACTGCTCATGGCTACTAAACTTCTGTTAGCACAACTGTAGAAAACTAACAGAATACCTTTAACTACGCAATGGATGGATATAGTATTGGACCTGATTGCTATGAATAAAATAGCAGAACAACTTTCTACAAACAACAATCCAGATTATCAATGAAGCTTTCTGGAAAGATGGTTTCCTTTCTTTGAATATATCATGAACTTTGCACCCACAAAAATAACCATGCCAAAAAAATACTTGAACTTTATTTTTTTATTGAGCATGATAAAGTGACATCCCTTCATTTTATTAAAAATGTTACGGTTGAATGTTGAATTTGTTGTTAAGTTAATATTGAACGTTAAAGTTGTTTATTGAATTAATGTAATTTTTTGAAAACATAAAATAAAAAGTTAAAAAAAACAAGGTTACACATTAGAAAACTCATAATTATAGCCAAGATGGGCATGAACAGTAATATGAACGAAAAAAAACCCACGAACAGCCCAGTTTGCTGTTCGCAAACAAGCTGTTCGTGAGGCTCCATTCTAAACGAACAAGTGGTCATTGCAAGCCTCGTTCGTTGCTGTTTGTCAAGCCAGACAGTCGGGCACCTGCAATCAATTCCCATGGCAACTCAGACAGGGATTGTCTGAACTCTGTCTGAACTCCTGCTGTTGCCCTGGAAACCCCAATCTAAGCCCAATTTAACTTGATAGGCAGGTCTTCCTCCCAAGTGTGGACTGGAGCTCCAAATTTGTTACAAGAGGAGAAGACCAGGGGAGGGGGGCTCCCAGCTCTGGCTTTCAGGGAGAGACAGCTGCTGTTAGACTGGATAAGTGCATTGGAGCTTGAATTTTCTTTGTGTGTGGTGGGATAGGGATCTACCCCTTCAAGTTCCAGGGCTGCTGCCAGGCTCTGGGGCCAAGCTATTATTTATTATTGGTACCTTCCCTGCTGCCTGCTCAGGTAGGTTTTCTGGGAGTGGTGTGGTAGGGATCTACCCCTTCAAATTCCAGGGCTGCTGCCAGGCTCTGGGGCCAAGCTATTATTTATTATTGATACATTTCCTGCTGCCTGCTCAGGCAGGGTTTCTGGGAGTGGTGCAGTAGGGATCTTGATGGCTGGAGGAGAGCCTGCTGGCCCCCACGAACAATGAACAACGAACATATTTGTGACAGGATCATTTTTGTCAGTGTTCGTTGTTCGTGGATGGCAATGAACAACGAATCCTATTTTCATTTTTTTTCTGTTCATGCCTATGTCTAGTCCTAATTACTAGGTAACATTTGTCCTTTGTCCCCTTTACTAACCTATGTCCATTTCAAATATTTTACTTGGATACACTATGACAAAGGTGGTCATGTTTATATCCAGTCTTCAAATCCTTTTCCTTTCCCCCTTTTCAACTCTCAACTTATTGCTGAATGAGGAAACAGGTAAAAACAGAGCTTCCCTCCACCGGCTTGTGTGTCCTACTGTTCTGCTTCTAGATAAATGTTTGGTTCAAAAGTCCTGATGAAATTACCAATCAAGCTGCTGCTCAGCTTCTCACCATCATTGTGTTTCTCTTAATCAGGTGGTCAGGGGGGCAATTATTCATTTGTAGCAAGTGGTCGTTTACCCATTAGATAAAGTCTAATCCTTACCAATCCTTGGCAGAGGTGTCTGCATTTTGCTTCAACATCTGCTGCTCCTTCTCTCGCTAGCATAGATCAAGGGAGCCTCCTCCTTCAATGGAAATGATTCCCGGTTTGGAGGAGCTGAAACACAAATGTCATGCTTAGCAGCAAACATTTGAATTGGAAAGTTAGGGCATAGTGATAATTAATCTGATCCTCTTCTGCTGTCATCTCCCAAGCTATTCCTTATATCTGGAGCATGTCTTAACAAATGAGGACACTAACAGTGCAATCCTATGCAGAATTACTCCAGTCTCAGCCCATTGAAGTCAATGGCCTTAGACTGGAGTCCATAGGATTGCACTGTAAATGGCAGTAAAACTGGACCTATGTCATGCCCTTTCATATTCTCCCATCCGCAAAAGAACATCTGGGACTAGCCACAGGCTCCTTGATGATCCCCTTGTGGGTTTGGTATTTAAGAGTGGAATCTTAAAAAGAGTTATTCTCTTCTAAACCCATTGACTTAAACAGAAAAGTACAACAATGTTTAGGATTGCACTATTATACATAGTTAAATAAATTGTTATGTTCTGATCTGGTTCTGTTCTAAGCCAGTGTGGTGCAATTGACAGAGTGCCAGACTAGAATTTGGGAGACCCAGGTTTGAATTCCCCCTGTGGAAGTTTGCTGCTGGGTAGCCTTGGGCCAGTCATACACGTTCAGTCTAACCTGCCTCACAGGATTGTTTTGAAGATAAAACTGGAGGCGAGAAGATTGATGCAAGCCACTTTGGGTTCCCATTGAGGAGAAAGGTGGGATAAAAATGAAATAAATACTCTGAGTAATATGTTAACACTGAAATAGCACCTGAACTGTAAAGCATAGGAAGATTGTAATGAAATTGTAAATCAATTGCCCCATATGGCCATCAACCAGAAACCTGGTACATTTAGCACTGGCATTTAAAATTGCCTTTTTGTTTTTCACATGTGCATGCAAACAGCAGAAGGTCTGTAAAGCACTTTAGGCAGGACATGCACATTTGACTTTGATGTCATTTTTCAAGATGTGGAGAGCTTCATGCATTGAATGGAAGCTTCATCTCCTCCAGGGACCGGGTGCTGTCCCAGTTCATAGCCTCACCACTTTTCAGCTGCTCCTTTCTGCCACAGTCTTGTCCAGTGGGCCTTTTCTGAATTGTATGTGGCCTGGTGAATCCATGCTGTTGCAATGCAATGCCTGTTGTAATAAGCTTACCAATATGCAGGGCTTTTTTTCAGCAGGAACGCGGTGGAACAGAGATCCGGCACCTCTTAAAAATGGTCACATGGCCGGTGGCTCCCCACCCCAATCTCCAGACAGAGAGGAGTTTAGATTGCCCTCCACACCGTGGTGCGGAGGGCAATCTAAACTCCCCTCTGTCTGGAGATCAGGGGGCGGGGCCACCGGCCATGTGACCATTTTCACTGAGGGCAATTTAAACTTTAAAAAACTCCCCTCTTGTTCCAGCTGACCCAAAGTGACATCATTGTGTGGTCTGCCACTGAGTTCCACCACCTCTTTTCCCAGAAAAAAAGCCCTGCCAATATGCATACACATTCTTAGAGGATGTAGTTTGAACTGCGTATGATAGTACAGGCACCAAGAGTAGGGAGCGGATTGTGAATGATTCGGAGCTCAACAATTAGGGCAATTTCAAAACCTGACCATGACCTTGAGGGAACACGTTCCTTCTTGATCTAGAAGAGTCTGTATGTTGAGTACACAAGTGGCCTTCAGTGGCAATATATAAGTTACAAATGTAATAATAACGATTTGTCAATGAACTTTTAGCAGAAACTGCTACTGTGCTGCTGCAAAATTGCTCAACAGAGCATTTGTACAACATCATTGAGGTGACCTGGCAAAGGGGCCTGACTCTTGTATAAATTAGGAGTTCGATCACTGTAAGTTTGACTGGCAGTCAAATTCATGTCCAAGTTCTCAGCATCCCTACTTGAGAATCAAACTCTATTCTCAACCTGAGTAATCAATATTTCTTTCAAGGAGGACCCGGGGATGGATTGGTTCAAGTCTGCAGCCAATTTAATAAGTAGCCTGCTTTTAAAAATCAGTGTATGGTGCTGATTCCCTTGGGGGGGCGGGGTGATCAATGGTGTAATATTTCATTTAAAGCTCCCAAGAGTCCTTTTAGGAAGGAGTAGAACCTTTGCCTGCATGCAGCAGATGGTGTCTTCTGTAACAGATCATTCTCATTCTTCTCTGTCCTGTGCACTTCTGGAGAGTGACTAGAGCAAACGCAGGTTTCCTTCTTTCCCATGATAGTGAGTTCAGCACTGCAAGATGTGAACACAAAGGCCCCTACTTGCATAACTTGATGTTTGCACTTCTTTTTCAGGTGACACAATTATCTGGCATGTATGTAGAGTTTTAGCATTTTTCAGCTAAGAAAGCTGAAGGGACAAAAGGCATAGTAAGACTATTCTTTTATTTTATTTCTCTCTGGTAAATCACAGGCAAGTTTCTTAAGCTATAGCTTTCTAAGAGTTTTTCTACACGAGACATCTTACAAGAGGACACTCAAGCGTAGGGAGATACAGGCCGAATCCACACTACCTATTTGTTTCTGCGGCTTTTTCACAATTGGTGTGCTATTCATGCAGATACTCACACGCTTTCCCATTCCGCATGTTCCCTGCCATCACCGCGCCACTATTGCGCCTTCCCTCCAAACCAAGTGATATTCGCGGAAATCCGTTTTCTTCCCTTTTTTTTAAACAGTGCATTATGGTCAGTATACTGGTATACCAGTAAACCAACCGTAGCGAGCAGCGGTTTGCGCAGGAAAAGAAACGGTCACCGGAGCATGCGCATGTCACACGGGGACCGTTTCCCTATTGAGTTCCCCAATTTTCAAGAGTGCGAGGTGCTAAGCTGAGCAATCCTGTATTTCCCACAACGGTTGTCTCCAGTGAACGGCAGGTGCGGGAAACAAATTTATTCCTGAAGGCTTTGGAAGCAGGTGGGAGATTCTACCATGTGTGAAAGACAGAATGCATCATCACGTGGTGTGGCGTGGCTGGAGGCCATTCCTTAAGGCAATTCCTTAAATGTGAAAATCTCAGTTCAAATTTGCCCGGGATACAAACCAGCCAATTGTAATAAAGTGTTCTGTGACGAGAAAAAATGAGCCAATCAAAGATAAAGGGGAGGGTACATTGCCAGTTATCAAAAGTCAAGATATCGGTATACCGGATAATTGACCCTTTTTTTTTAAAAAAAGGGAAGTGACGTGCGCCGTCAATTCTGATGGCAGAGGATGGAACCGCCCATGGTAACACTTTACTCAGTGGTGTGTGGAGAACTGATTGCGCCATGAAGACGCACCAGAAGGTTGGAGGTGAGGATGCACAGCCTGGTAGTGGAATGAAGGCAACTGCCACGACAGCGCAAGATAAGCGGAAGATGAGTGAGTGTGGATTTGCCCACAATGTCAGTCAAGAAGCATAGTTTAAATTTCACCTCTCTTCACAGTGCCTCCAGAGATTGCTCCTCAGAGGGTTTGTTAATTACATCTTTGACTCCCTGAAGGCTTGGTCAATTTCACAAAGATGAAATTAACAAATCCTCTGAGGAGCAATCTCTGCTGGCTCTGTCTTTTTAAACTACCCTCGTGGAGAGAGGTGAAATTGAAAGAATCTTTGGCTCTGCCTTTTTAAACTACACTTCCCAGCTAACATTACATTTCCCTACAATTGAGCGCCTTCATGTAAGATGTCTCGTATAGAGAGATTCTAAGACATAGAGCTGTTGTGTTCTTTGATGCCTAGCCTAGCTGAATATTTACTGCATTTCTTTTTGATACTGTTAGGATGATGCTTCTTGAAGGCAAGATGTACTATCATAAGGCATGTGCCATACAAGATTGAAAGTGTTACTTGAACAACAAGGTAGTATTAACCTCTTCTGCCATCTTATCCCTATCCCTATTTTGTACTGTGTGCCTCTAAAGACAGCAGCGAAGTTTGGAGTTGTGAAAGAAAGGTTGATTGGTGAGAGGGAAGGAGAGAAGGGAGTAGGGACAGGGGAGAGGATATGAGGGCTACCAGGAGGAGAGAAAGGGGAAGTAGTATAGGGAAGGAGATGCAGGGGGAAATGATGTGACCCACGCAAGTCCTTGTGGGTTCCCCATTTGTTCATAATATTTCATAAGAAGTCTCCTCATGATTTCCCACCAAATTTCCTCCTTTTTCCTTGCAGAATTCTCAGGAATCCAACAATCTCCTTTCTCCCAAAATGCCACCCTCCCACATTTCACATTTTTATTTCTATCATGAATATGGGCACTGTGTTCTGAATAAGACTATATTTTTGACATGTGCTTGAACTCCCTGTAAGCTTCTATTTGACACCAGTTGAACCACAATGAATTCTGGGAGCATATTTTCTTGCCGATAAGACCTGTGGACTACAAAGCATGGGCAATAAGTCAGTGAGAAGATTCCATATTTTGATTAGTCTGTGATTCCTGTAGTGAGTTGCCAGGTCCTTTTTCTTAGAGCAGCAGAAACAGGATGGTAGTCTGACATACCACAATATTTAATTAATTTTTGTGCTGAATTCCAGTGAGGAAGAATATAAGAGTTTAAAAGGAGTTAAAATTATGCTAAATTCCAAAGACAAAATAAAAGTGCAGCAAGAGGAAAGAATGGGATAGAAGAAACAGATTGGAGAAACTATCTCTTGCCAAGTGGGCCACTTCATACCACTCACCCACCCTTTAGAAAGTAATTTCAAAAAATTTGTTGTTCAACAAAGTGTGAGAAATGGAACCAGCAGTAGACAAAGATCCTAAACTACATGGCAAAAGTGGAACGTCCCCTAATTTTTTTTAAAGATCTGACTCTGCTTAGGTTTCATGGAAAAGATGGAGGGTAAGAACTAACTGGGAGGCACAGATAAATGGTCCCTGCAGAATTAATCCAACAAACAAACAAACAACGACTGGATCTGTAGTAGGGAGTTCAGTTGTGATTTGTCTCTCCCTTGTTAAACTCTTGGTGTATAGATTAAAAGGGATGCATAAATCCTTTAAAATTGAGATTTGATTGTACTGCATAACTGACATGTTACACCAGTCACAGAACTCCCATGTGGAATAAGGGGCAAATCCCAACCTTATGGAGCTTGTAAAACTGAGATTCAAGGTGGCCGAAGGGTATTTTAAGGTTTACAGAAACCACAAATGAAATTTATGTTTCTAATTTGCTCTTGCTAGGAAGCTGGAAGGCGCACTCCATTTCATTCCATGTCCTCTTCAACCTATGCTTTATGTAACTAACGCTACCCTATTCCCTTCTGATATGTGTGCATCATTCTGAGTGGGCACTGTTTCACCCTAACAGATGGGCCTGAGCATATGTATGCCAAGAATCCGTTTCATGCATCAAGTTTATTAGAAGACAGCTTGTCACACAGGAATGTTGAAAAGGCCCTCTGTATAGAGCAACCACACAGGATGAGGAGAACAGTCATGGAAATTCACAATGCAGTGGGGGTGGGGGGGAACACCTACCAACATTTCAATGTATTCAGTATTTAACATTTTAACAGACTTAGCAGGGTATAACTCTTCTTAGGATTGCACTGAATATATCTTACAGAGCCTATGTTAAGCTGGAGCAGATGGCCACATTTTCCAAGGGGATGCTGTTGAAAACATTTCCTCTGAGCATCCCCTTCCTTACTGCAGTGGTTGGATATGCTTAGCATGTGCCTCAGGGCCACCACAAAACTCCCCATGCCCATGATCCATACTGTTATGTGTCGATGGAGGAATGAGATTCAAAATGTGATGTCTCAAAGCTGAGGAAAGAACAGTTGCTATTAATTCATTCATTTATAAAATTCACAAATGGGGAACCTGAAAGAACTTGGTAGAGGCATCTAATTTTCTCTGTTCCGATTCAGTTTCGTTTTCCCGGCCATGTCAGACGCTCCTCTCCGCAGGTCCGGGAGGAAGCGCCCGAGCAGCCTGACCGGGTGGTTGACCTGCGAGGGTTAACCCCCAGGACTCCCAGTGAGGGGGTCAGGGTCCGGAGCGCTGCGGGAAGAGCCCCCTGAAGTCGATGCAGGGGGTAAATTGCCCGTTTGCTCCTACGGAGGCCGGCAGACTTGCGCAGCACATCGCGTGCTGCCGGGCCATGGAGAACGGCAACAAGCAGATTTAAGGTGAAAACCTGTAAGTAGCGAATCCCTTCTGTCATTCCAAGCGTATGTGAAGGATTGGTGGGAGTTGAAGCTAAGAAGGTTCGGATATCTTCCCCTTCATTGAGTTTTGGAACTTAGTTGGCGGATTCCCCCCCCCCCCCCAAGATGGCGATGAAAAAGCAGAGCCCTGCTGTGGGCAAATCTGTTTCGGCTGCTTTGCAGGGGAAAGGAGAGTCTCTTGAAGAGCTGGTTAAACGGTCGGTCGCTGAAGCTATGAAGCCCTTTGTTGATAAGCTAAATGAAATCGGTCAAAGGGTTGGCTCAGTTGAGAACGAAGTGAAAACCATTAAAGACGTAGTGTCTGGGGCAGAGCAGTCTGCTCGGGAAAACACAGTACTCATGAAAGCAACAAACAAAGAAGTAAAGCTTTTGGAGAATCAATTGATAGGGGTACAAGTGGATCGTGCTCAGACGGTATTGCGTCTTCAGAATGTGAAGGAGGAGGAAAGTGAAAAGTTAAAGGATTTGGTGTCGGAACTTTTGGCGTCATTCACAAAGGCAACTAAAGAAGAGTTAAAAAGCGATATTCTGGAAGTCCGCTGGACATCTTCAAAATATGCAACGAAGTGTCAGCTGCCTCACGAGATTATTATCGATTTTTCATCTAAGAAGACTCGGGACACCATCTTATATAATTCGTACAATGTGGACTTGGACTTTCTGGGCAACAAGGTTAAGATATTGAAGGACGTTCCATTTTTAGCTCAGAAAAGAAGATTCAATTATAAAAGGTTTGCAGCTCTTCTGAGGAAGCGTGAAATAAAATACAAATGGCTATTTCCGGAAGGTATCTGGTTCAGTTATAAAGACCAAGCCTACAAGATAACATCGGAAGTACAGCTGAGGGACTTTGTGTTTAATCATCAAGAGTTTCAGCAAGGAGAGGATTTAGAATCTGAAGGGGGGAATGGGGAGGAGGGAGGGAGTGCAGCCACTGTAGCTGTTCAGAGAGAGCTGCGACCGAGACGCGGGGTGGGGGGGAGAAGACCTGATCCTGACAGTAGTTCGTATTTTATAAGATCTACCAATCTAATAGCATATTAGAAAGTTTAACTTTAAATAATTGTATTATGAAGGGAATGCAATACTTGTAGATGTAGTGTGTGTTTTTCATATGTTGTTTCTTTCCTTTCCCCCTGTTCCCTTGTCCCCTTTTGTCGTTTTTGATGTTAGTAATTAAAATAATAATAATAATTTTCTCTGTCCCCATTATTGCCTTTTTCTCTTCCCTGAAAGTATACATAACTTCTCCACTTTTCTTGCTTCCTTCTTTCCTTCCCACCCACCAACCTACCTTTATCTGCCCGCTGTCTTCAGCTGCCTCGCCCCAGCATCCTCTGCTCAGCAAAACTATCATCCAGCTGCATGGTGGGGGACCTGCAAGGACTTGTGGGGTGCACCTTATTTCCCCCTATATCCCCTTCCCCACACCATTTCCTTTTTCTTTTTAGCAACCCCATATCCTCACCTTTCTCTGTTTCCTTCTTTACTTCTTACTTACCAGCCAACCAATCTTTTATCTGCCCCCCCATCTTTATCCACAATGGGGACCAAAAGCAGCTTACACAGTCCTTCTCTCATCCATTTTATTCTTACAACAACCCTGAGAGGTAAGATAGGCTGAGAATGTGTAACTGGCCCAAGGTCACCCACTGAGTTTCCAAGGTAGAGCTGTGATTCAAACTTGATTATCCAGATCCTAAGCTGAAACTCTAAGCACTATACAACACTGGATTTCATGAGGTGGCTGCTGTTAAACAGTAGCAAACAGCCAGGTCTGGGTTATGGTAGCAAGTTGCCCATTTAGGGTTGCCAGCTCAAGGTTGGGAAATTTCTGGAGATTTGGGGTGTGGTGCCTGGAGAGGGTGGGGTTTGAGGAGGGGCCTCTGTGGGGTATAATGCCATAGAGTTCACCTTTCATAACAGTCATTTTCTCCAGGCGAACTCTCTGTTGCCTGGAGATCAGTTTTAATTTCGGGAGACCACCAGCCACCACCTGGAGGTTGGCAACCCTATGGCCATTGGTTACTGGTAGGCCTGGCCCAATGAGTCTCCTTCAAAGGCCAAAACAGTCCTGGAAGGCCCCTGTATTTTATTGACAGAAACCATGGTTTGAAGCCTGGCAATGCTGTGCTGTTGCCAAGCAGTGACCACCAAATACATTTGTTTCTTAAAGCTCTATGAACTGCTTCCATTATTTGTGGAGTTTTAACCTCCAATGAATTTTTTTTTATTTGAATTCCCCCCCCCCCCCAGCAAACCTGGGGTATTTTTCAGGTTTGTAGAAATGTCCGTCTTGCCTGTTCAGAGCTCCAGACAATTAGAGGGTTTTAAGTATTCACTGATTTGGCCATATTGAGAATTAGATATATTGGTACTTCATCTTTCTAATTCAATGTGCCTTACTACAGAAAGTTAAATGTAAACATATTTAAAATACTAAAACTAACAAATTAAAGCTAAAAAAATGAGCAATAAAACCCAGTGATAAACAATCATAATCCCAAAAGTATACTTTAATATTTTAAAAATAGCAACAAGGATTAAAGCACCACACACCACTAAAACCAAAGCTGAACAAATCACAATTCAAAACCTGGCATGGAAATAGGCCAAAGTACAGTCATTCTCCACAAGGTCATCAATGAAGGGACCAACTAAGTTCAAGGAATGCTCTTTTTGTGCCCATTTTCATCCCACATGGAGTTGGTATGCTGATCTCAAGCCATTAATATGAGAAGTCAGTTATGGCAATACTTGTATGGAGAATTTATCCTGTTCTCTGATTTTATTTATGCAAATATTTTGCATCTTTTATTTTTTTTAATGACATATTCATTATATCTCTTCATTCTTTTGATTATTTTAAACATTCAACCAAAGGTATATTTTCTTTGGACAACATCTGCAATTCTTTGAGCAAAAGTTCTCGTAGCCATAGCCCAATATGGCTACTTGCTGAAATAAAACCCATCGCTTGCCTAACCTATGCTCTGGATTGCATAGTCATGAGAATATTCAGGTCGTCTAATTATGACACTGCTTCCTTAATACTACTGAAGTGTTGAGAGAAACACTGTATTGATATTCTCTAATGAGCATAAATCTTTTTATAAATAGTTTCCTTTTTATTGACTCTAAAGAAAATGTAACCATGACTGCTATATGGTAATACATTTTTATATCTGCTAATGGTTTGATGGGCTCATATATCCAGCATTGGCAAGAATGATCATTAGATTGTAAAGGGTGGAAAATACGTTTTATCACTTGAAAATGGAATCCCTTCTTGAAAAGTAAAACCATAGGTAGATCATTGATTTTAAAAGGTCAGGGTTAAAAAGCTTATTAATGACTGTTTTACTCAGCTGTTGAGAGCATTCAGCTAAGTGAGAACCCAGCAGCACGGTATTATTACTAGCTGTAGATGGAAAAGCCTGTGATCAGATAGCCAGGAATTTTTCTTACAAATAATAATTGGTTAATAATACAGGGAATTAAAATGTGGACTTTTTGGTAGCCCATGAAGACCCATTAGACTTACTCAAGAGAGAAAAGGATCTGGCATATGGGTTCCCATGGGCTCAATTTCCAATCCTGCTGGGACTTGCTCTTCAGCTTTTGTGTACCCAGCTGCCAAGGCTCACCTTCTGATGAAAAGGGGCTTTCATGGACAGCTGGGTATGCAAGAACTGACACATAAGTCCCTGCAAGACTATGTCTGGACTTGGATAGCATATTGGATAAGAACCATGGGAGAATTAAAATGGAAGCAGACAAACTGCAAGGTAAGGTATGAACCTGAAGATATATCCAGAGATGATATATCCAGAGATGATGGCAGAAGAACAGCAGGCAGGCTGGGAGTGGAGTAGGTAGGCAATAGAAGAACAGGCAGGAGGACAAGCAGAGAGACCTGAGACAAAGCCAAGGTCTGCAACAGGGAAGCGAGACAAATAAGTCAGAATAAGAAACAGGGATACTCTGAATTTTGAAAGCTTAATGGTTTGAGGCAAATATCACCATTTTGATTTTCCTTCTCCATTATATCAAATCAGCTGGCGAATCTTTATCTGTACACCAATTTCTGTTTCTTCATTCTGATTTTTCCTCACAAAATTTTTGCTAGCTGTAGAAGGAAAAGCCTCAGACAGGATGGCCAGGAATGTTTGATACAAATAGATGCTTAATAATAAAAAGAATAAAAAATGGGGACTTCTTGGTAACATATGAAGGCCCTTAGATCTATCCTAAGTATTTTTCACAGGAATATATCAGCTTTATATGCATATTATATTGGTGACAACAACCATTGTGTGTATAAATACCATATAAATTATTAGTACCAGCAGGGATACTAATAACTTGGATGTGGACATGATTGCTAGCTGAACTCACCTCAGTTAATTTTTTTACATGTGACCTGAGCTAAACATCCTGCCAAGCTAGGGTTGCCAACAGCTTGGCATGTTATATATAAGATGATATTTTTCATTATGCTATAATGAGTGGAAATGGGCATCATTCAGTTGCCCCTTTCCACTCATAAAGCTTATATTAAAGGGACAGAACCTGTTGGCAACCCCACGACAAGCAAATTTAGTGCTAATCTCCTTTTTAAAGGTGAAATTGCACAGGCATCATGATGCAAGAGGTTACCTAGGGAATTGATATGCTATGATGAAACTCTGTCTCCGGGTCCTGAAATTAGGCCTCTAAGTTTCACACTCTACAAATTTTGTTTGTTTTTAATAGTTTTTTTAAATAATTGAAGCATTTGGGACTGCTTTGGACATCAGTGAGGGTAATGCTTGGATTCAGGATGCCACCTGGTATGCACTTGATCTATTATGAGGGGATTTTTGGCTTGATGGAACCATACAGTAGACTTGATGAAAAAAACACTAAGAAATAGGTTTCTTTCAGTTCTAAGCATGGCTTGATGGTTTGTTTTCCTTTTCTCCAGTCCTCCCGGTATTACAGTAACACAGTATTACAGAGAGCTGGTGCCTGAGAACATGTAACAGTTACAAAACAGGTTTCTTGTTTGGCTGATTAAGACTTATGACATAGAACAGAAAGGCTTTCAACTTTTAACTGTTTTTGACAGGAACAGCACCAAAACCGTACCTGTCTTCAAAACACTTAAAGTCCCGAATGGACTCTTTGCCAAACCAGCATACCGCCTACCTTTTCTCCCACCAAAATCTAACAATCCTCAATTCTGTCAGCTGACCAGCAGTTAAACTGCCAAACCCTTTTTTCTCTTTTTTAACATTCCAGTCCACCATTTGAAAGTGATGGGCTGAGGCTCCTAGGGGGCGGAACTTGGAACCGTCTGTCACATTGGTCTTCATCAGAAAAACAATTTCAGCTTCCACAATTCATGCATGAATTTGTTCCCAGGTCTAGCAATTTGGCTGCCTTTCCTTTTAGGCAAGGGAGATATCCAACAGAAACTGAAGTTCAGCCTTAAGATTCAGCCCTGAATTTAACAGAATCGTTAAAAACATCTTTATTACCACGTAGTCCTAAACTCATCACCACCAAACATAGTAGCAGTTCTTATCTTAGACTGATTAGCTTTTAAAAGGATTAGCCAAATTAATAGAGAATAAATTTATCAGCAGCTCTTAACCATAGCAACATGTGGCAAGTAATAGCCACATAAGTATTCTTCAAGGGATATTTCCTTCCCCAACATCCTCTCTTACCCTTCAGGCTCCACAGGCAAAATATTGTCTATCCACTGGAAACCATCAAGACAATGAAGGGCAAGGGTCTTTGGGAGGGAAGAAAGGGTAAGGGTCTTCGAGAGGGAGAGGGAAGGGTAACAATGAAGAATGCCTTGAAGGGGATGGTCAAGAAATAGAGAAGGATGGTTTGGTGGGTGGATGTGGAACTGTAACAGGGAACAGTAGCTGGGACAAATGTGAAGACAACTGTTTCCACAATCTGCAATATTTTGTTTTGTGATTCCACTTGTATAGTATAGTATAGTATAGTATAGTATAGTATAGTATAGTATAGTATAGTATAGTATAGTATAGTATAGTATAGTATAGTATAGTAGAACTTACTTCCAAGAACGTATTCTTACAATTTTACCATACAATTCTTATTCCTTCAGTTTATTTAAGTCACATGTGCAAGTTACTAGGATGATGTTTTGTAGAACATTTTCTCACCCTGTGCATTCATGTAATCTGTCCTATGTTCTCTTGGTGACAGAGACCTTCCCTAGAATATCTAACTGTATCAAGGCAGAAGCATAGGAACTTTCTTGTACTTCATTGAATAGTTTAAATAAATCTTAACTACAACATTGTAAGAAAATATTGTGTTTATTTCCACAGTCCTCACCACCACTTTATCTCAGGATATACGTTCCCTACTTCCATCTGTGTATAGCTGTGGTGGATCTCAGCAACACACATTGATGCACTTGGCCTCATGCCTTTAAAGGCCAGGTATAATCCACAGCTGACTACACTGAGCATAGTTAAATCTGCAGTTGTTTTCTCCCCTTGTGTGACTCTCCCCTGCTATGAGATGAATTCTCAGATATCTAACCAAGATTCAATCTTCTTTATCTTATCAAATTTAATAGAAAATGTCGTTACAAAACTACAAGTGTGCCTCCCGGATAAATGTCAATCTATTTTTAAATGCAAGATCAGTGCCCAAGCTTTTGCTATAATGGTGTGTCAATTCAAGCCTACATGGGGTCTGTTTATTGCTTATTTCACTTGACTCTATCTGCCTTCATTTTTATCCATTGGCCTTTCTGTGGGATGCTCAAATATTGTCATGATGTTTTAGTCCACTTTCTGAAGTTATGAAATTTGGTACAGATTAAAATACAGAGCTTTCTGAGTTGGTCCAGTTTTGAGACACCTAATATCGTGCCTCCACATCTTATTTGTGCACTTCAGACATGTCCTAAGTGAAAAACCAAAAGATTACAAGGTACGCAGTCCCTTGAGAGCCAGCGAGTGGCTGCTTTCACACGTCCTTAATGGGATGGCCTGCCAATGGAACTCTGATGAGTTATCTCACTCATTACACATGCCATTGTTTCCCATGCACAAGTGTGTCGTGATGATTCCAGTTTTTAAGCGGTTTTTTTTGTGTGAGACCTGTTGTGGTCCATGTTTATTTTTGATGCAGGTGTCCCACATGATTATCCTTCTGTTATCAATGCATGTGGAGGCTTTCTTGTACTTCAGAAGAGCCCTCCCACAAATCTCCAACCCCTCCTCTTGCCATTACCCCTCCTTTACACATCACACATATGTCTGGCTCACATGAGCAATTGTATAATTCCCCCCCCCTTTTAAAAACTTTTTTTAACGGTCATTGCACCATTACAATATCTATGTATACAAAGGGAATCATGCTGCTGTGCTTGCTACATTGGATCACTCAGCAATCGGACTGTCAGTCTAGGAAAAACAATGAGAATGGAATGCCATTTCTGATTTAAATATGGAATCGTGTAATTGCACCACTCAGTTGTTCACATATTTATTAAATAGTTTTGCATTTAAAACTTCAAGTGGAAAATCAATGGTTGAGAATGGAGGACTATGCATGCACAGTTACTACAGAGGCTGAAAGACAGGACAATGGTATAGTGCAATCCCGCATGGGAGGGAATGTGCCAACGTCATTTGTGACAAGGTGCAGATAAAGAATGCATTTTCTGTTTGGGGAGCTTTTTTTCATGACACCCACAAAACATGCATGAGGATGATGCATGTGAAAGGTGAGTTCTCAAAGCAGATCGGGAGGACGTGGTTTGGGGATGGAAAATCCCAAAAAATTGGAACATGTGGAAGTGGCCAGTGCATGGAATGCAACAAATCAGTTTTATCATCAAGTGCAGGTATTAATAGCATGATGGCATTGCTCTACAGAACTCTGACTTGGTTCAAATGTCAAGACAAGTTGTGGACTGAATAGGTTGCTTTAAAGTCAATGGAGAACTGAGTTATGCAATAACCAAGATTCAATCTTCTTTATCTTATCAAATTTAATAGAAAATGTCGTTACACCACTGCAACCCTTAAGATTGTGCTGCTCATCTATACAGCAACTCCTTACTACACTCAGATGGTAAATTCAGGTATTAAGGGGTCTTACTCATACTCTATGAGAACTGCTGTAGCATAGTGGTTAAGTGGTCTGTGAATCAGCACTCTCCTGGTTCAGCTCCCACTACTGCCACAAACTTTGCAGGTGGCCTTGGGTAAGCCACTCCTCTCAGCCCCAGCTCCCCAGCTGTATTGTGGAGATAATAATAACACTGACTTTGTTCCCCACTCTGAGTGTGGCACTAATCTGTCCAGAATAGTGGTATATAAGCATACTGTTGTTATTATTGTTATTATTAACAGTTCCTATAATATCCCACCTCTTCCTTAAAAAATAGATTTATAAACTTTTACAAATTAAATATATGAAGACAAATGGCATGTGAACAATGCTGAACAAAGAAAAAAATGAAAATGGTACCAACCTAATTTGCAAAGTCTGTTGATGATGGTTGGTCTCATCCATACATTGATAATGGCTAGGTGTAATGTATCTTAACATCCACATGGGGAACCTGAAAAACAATGAGAGATTAGGGATGCATGAATTGTGATCTTCAGTTCATGTGTAAATTTTATCAATTCCATCTAGATTTGGAGGGAGGGTGTGTTACTTGGAGACAATCTCTCCTAACAATTTACAACTATTATACAAACATCAGCTGATGTTCTGGTTAACCAACATAAGAAAAGATTGTTCAACCAAAGTGCTAGCACAAAAAGTTATGTAACAGGAGCCAAAGGGATGTATTCTCCTGTGCTCATCTAAGGCCAACATGTCCGATTGGTGCAAGGGGTTTCCAGTTGGCAAAGAGCTCTCTTGCATCAGCAAAACTTGCATGCACCAAAGGCATATACAGCCCTTAGCTAGCAGAGTAGAGTGGTAGGACACAATTGGTTTTAAATCCAGAGGATTTAATTGGTTTTAAGAATGCTATAATGCCTATCTCCTTATCAGAGGAGGGGAAAAAAGCTAACAAACTCCCCACTGTGAGATAAGAGTAGAAGACTGCTTGTGTCTGGTAGCTGACTGAAAATCAGGAATCAGAAGACAAGAATAAATCGATAGATTTCACAAGGGATCAAAGTAAACAAGTAAAGAAGATGGGAAGCCGTACTAGTTATTTTGTACATGTGTGTGAATGGTCTCAAGGCAGATGGAAGATCAAGGCTGCCATCATTGGAGGGTTCTCTCTGCCCTGCAAGGGTAGTGGAATCATTAAAATGGCTTCCCCTTGGAAGTTCTTCTTGAATTCCAAGATAGTCTAGGAGAGTTGAGAGAATGCAAGCAGTGGCTCTACAAGTGCTGGTGAGGACCTGGAGTGCTGGGCAAGGGCTCAGCAGAATTCTCTCCCTCTCTCAAACAGAGGCCCACCCAGCTCTGTAGTTTAACTCTGAGCTAGGGCTACTGACAAGGGAGAGGGCATTGGTGGTGGAAAATCTCATGCTATATCTGACAGAGCACTCTACAGAGTACAACTGGACTACAATTCAGTTGTAGAGCATCTGCTTTGCATGTAGAGGGTCTCAGGTTCAATCCCTGGCATCTTAAGCTAAAAAAAAAAATCAGACAGTAAATGATACTAAAAAAACTGGCTGAAAATGTGGACAGCCGGTCAGAGAAGACCATACTGACCTTGATAGCCCAGTGGCAAATTAGTTCTGTAGTAGGTGTGCTTGTAACATCAACAGGTCCTTTTCAACAGATAATCTTAGATTCCTTTCCTTGAACAATATTGATCGGTTCACAGGTATTGGGAGGACCACTATCCTGCCCCTCCTGGCTAATAAAATCTTGCTTAGAGGTAGTGGGGATTCCTTTGTTGGCAATTATAAATACCTCCTTAACAGAACAAAGGTTTTCCTAAGTTTCTGAAGGATATAATTGTCTAGAGAAAAATGACTTGTCGCTTCAATTGAAACTTATTGGGATGTTATTTGCCAGGTGATTTTTTTTTACATCCATGCCATGAAAAGTTTGATCTGCCCATTTTCACACATTAAGCCTGCATCAAAAGGACGGGACATTTTCACCAGGCTTGTTGGCACCTCGACTGAAGTATTCACCAAGCTTTTGCTGAAGAAGCCTTCCCTAGACCCTACTGTACTGAATTGTTTATTGGATTTCTTACCCTGTTGATCTGTCACTAAGGTACATTGCAACCAAGAAAGCAGCAGGAGACTGACTTGGAAGGGAAGCTATGAATGAACTAGAAAAGATCCTTAATGATAAGGAACTGTCATTGGAGACCAAAATCAAGATAATTCATACTATACTATTCCCTATTACTATGTATATGTATCATGTACTTGTAACTAACTTATTTATTTTATTTTATTTATATTTCAATTTGTATACCGCCCATCCCCAGGGGCTCTGGGCGGTGAACAGTTAAAACCGATTAAAAAAAGAACTAAAATCAATATACAAACAATAAAACAAATTAACAAAGTGCAGTGGTGGTGAGAACCCTCCCCCACCCCAAAGGTGGGAGGCCGACATGGCACCGCCCCCTTCAATCACCGAATGCCTGGTGGAACAGCTCTGTCTTACAGGCCTGGTGGAACGATAATATGTCCCGCTGGGCCCGGGTTTCCATTGACAGAGTGTTCCACCAGGATGGGGCCAGGACTGAAAAGGCCCTGGCCCTGGTTGAAGCGAGGCGGGCATTCTTAGGGCCGGGGACCACAAGAAAATATTTATTCGCGGATCGAAGTGATCTCTGGGGAACATACAGGGAGAGGCGGTCCTGAAGATATGCCGGTCCCAACCCACTCAGGGCTTTAAAGGTAAGAACCAACACTTTGAACCTGATTCGGAATTCAACCGGAAGCCGGTGCAGCTGGTGCAGGACAGGTGTGATGTGTGACTGGTAAGGTATACCAGTCAGGACCCGTGCCGCCGCATTCTGGACCAGTTGTAGTTTCCGGATCAGGCTCAGGGGTAGCCCAGCATAGAATGAGTTACAGTAATCTAGCCTGGAGGTGACCGTTGCATGGATCACTGTAGCCAGGTCCTGGGGCGTCAGGTAGGGGGCAAGTTGCCTGATCTGACGAAGATGGAAAAATGCAGACTTGGCAACCGCCGTGAACTGGGCCACCATTGATAGGGAGGCATCCAGGAGCACACCCAGACTCTTTACCACTGGCAAAGTTGCCAGTGGTGTCCCATCCAGGGCAGGGAGCTGGATCCCAACATCTGGCAGCCCCCGTCCCAGCTGCAGGACCTCCATCTTCACTGGGTTCAATTTCAGCCTGCTCTGTTTCAACCATGCCGTCACAGCCTCCAAAACTCTGGCCAGATTGTCTGGGGCCGTGTCTGGCCGGCCGTCCATCAACAGAAAAAGTTGGGTGTCATCCGCGTATTGATGGCAACCCAGCCCAAACCTCCGCACCAACTGGGTGAGGGGGCGCATATAGATGTTAAATAACATCGGGGAGAGTATCGCCCCTTGGGGAACCCCGCACACCAAAGGGTGACGGGGCGATAGATCTCCCCCGAGCGCCACCCTCTGTCCCCGACCCTGGAGAAAGGAGACCAGCCACTGTAAGGCTGTCCCCCTAATCCCTACGTCGGCAAGGCGGCTGGCCAACAAATCATAGTCAACTGTGTCAAACGCTGCTGTGAGATCAAGTAACACAAGCAGCGCTGACCCGCCTCGATCCAGATGCCTGCGAAGGTCATCTGTGAGGGCAACCAAGGCTGTCTCCATCCCATGGCCAGGACGGAAGCCAGACTGGAATGGGTCCAGGACTAAAGCATCATTCAGGAATTCCTGCAGTTGTACCGCCACTGCCCGCTCAATCACCTTGCCCAGGAACGGGAGGTTCGACACTGGGCGGTAACTGGATGGGTTGGTGGGGTCCAAAGATGTTTTTTTCAGGAGGGGCCGCACTACTGCCTCCTTTAACGCTCCTGGAAAAACCCCAGAGCTCAGGGAGATGTTAACAATGGCCTCCAAATGGTCCCGTAGCCCCTTCGAGCTGGCCTTCACCAGCCAGGATGGGCAGGGGTCCAGAGGACAGGTGGTTGGCCTCATCCCCTGCAGGATCCTGTCAACATCGTCCTGAGAGAGCAGCCTGAAATGGTCTAATACGGGCCCAGAAGATGGCCATGGGGTCTCCAGTTCCCTTACTGTATCAACAGTGGATGGCAGGCCACGGCGAAGGGACAAGATTTTGCCCGCAAAATAGCTCGCAAAAGCCTCGCAGCCTATAGTTGAATTAAGAATTTGGTGGTCTCCCTGAGAAAGGGAGACCAAGGACCGAACTGTTCGAAATAATTGAGCGGGGTGCGAGCTAGCGGACGCAATGGAAGCAGCAAAGAAATCCCTCTTTGCTGCTTTCACTGCCACCTCATAGGCTTTCATAAACATCCTATAAGATGTTCTTGCCTCTTCATCGCACCCCCTCCTCTGCACTCGCTCTAGTCGTCTCAGAGACCGCTTCATCTGGTGAAGCTCCTCGGTAAACCAAGGAGCTACCCATTTGCAGGTTCGGAGAGGACGGCAGGGGGCAATAGCGTTGATGGGTTCGGAAATACGGCCACGCCAATCATCCACCAGCTCATCTAACGTACTGCCAGGGGCATCGGATCCCGAAGAGCTGCCTGGAAACCAATTGGATCCATAAGCCTCTGCGGGCGAGCGTAAATCCTCTCACCGCCCACCCGGGAAAGGAGCGGCATGCTCAGACGAGCCTTCAGAACAAAGTGATCTGACCATGGCACTGCATCATAGGCATCCAGGACCACCATCATCCCTGCCCCAAAAATCAAATCCAACTTGACCAGTAACTTATTGAATGTATAATTTCTGCTAATGAACCAAAGGTGATAAAATTCGTGTAATGGCTTTGAAACCCCAAAGAGCACTTGGGTTCTGAGGGGACTTACACACTCTATCCAGTCTCTTCTGTCTATTCGAATAAACCAGTAAGTTTTACCCTTTTCACTGGACTCTGTCATCTGTTTCTTTTCTGAGTCTGGCCTAGAAGCAGTTCAGGACACGTTTGTGTGTAACATATGAATGTAAAAAGTTGGACAATGAAGAAAGTGAACAGGAAGAAAATTAATTCATTTCAAATGCCATGGAGAGACAAAAAGAGAAATAAGTGGATTCTAGATCTAATCAAGCCTGAATTCTCCATAGAAAGCCAAAATGACTTGGTCATAATTTGGTCACATCTTGAGAAGGATCACTGGAAAAGGCAATAATATTAGGAAAAGGTGAAGGGAGTAGGAAAAGAGGAAGAACCAAAATGAGATGGTTGGACTTGATAATGGAAGTCATGGCCTTCCGTTCGCAAGATCTGAGCAAATCTGTTATGATAAGACAGGGAGGGCATTAATTCATAGGGTCGCCTACGCTGGAAATTACTTGCAGGAACATCAAGTTCCCATTGATCATGTTGATCATGTTGACTTACACTGTGTCTGCCCTGAGTCTCAGTTAGAAAGGTGAGCGATAAATAAGATAAATAAACAAAACTGAAGCCCATTTAGGCCTGAGAGTATAACATAAAGGATTTGGGAGTGGGGGACAAGAGACATTCAGAAGTGGTTTGCCATTGTCTGCCTCCTTGTAGCAACTCTAGACGTTCTTGGTGGTCTCCCATCCAAGTACTAACCAGGGCTTACCTTGCTTAGTTTCCAAGATCTGATAAGATTATGCTAGGCCGGGCTATCCAGATCAGGGCAACATAAAAGAAAACATTCTATGAAATTTAGTGATTCTTTGTCAATGCAAGGTATGAAAATTGTTCATGTTAGAATGAGAGGAACTGACCACACTGAGAAGATATAAAAAATTAAAGATACTAAACCAGTCTTTAGCTCAATAAGGAGGACTATGTTAGGTAACCCCATTCATTTCTATCAGATTGCATTAATTGCTAATTTAATATAGTTCTGACAATATTAAATGTGATTTTTTTTAAATGAAAAAGCTCATCAGGAATAGCATCTCTGCTACTCTGACTGCTACCTGCATATCTCTTCACTGTGAAGATTTCCCTTCCCTGTCCTTTCTTGGAAAAAATAATTTTGTTTTAAGACAGTAAAATCCTCACCTTCAGTTTCCCCAGTTTCCTAATTTTGATTCAGCACCATATCTTTGTTTAAAGGTTTATGTAGATAAACCTCAATTTTGCCAATCTCTATTATACATAAGTAGAAGGATCAACTTCTAATTTCTAATGTTAAATCCTATGCAAGATAACTATAATATCATTTGCTTATGGAGGCCACTGGAATGGAATAAAAAGTATGGCAAACAGAGAAATTTAAAACTTGAGGTTAACTCACAAAACAAAATATTTTTTTTATAAAATAGCATTGAAAATTGCTGTAAATATCTAAGCATATTCTACCAAGTTGATTAAGGACAAACATAGTGACAGAAGTACATGACGAACTTTATTTGAATGAGAGATGAGTCTTTTTCTCCCTGAAAATGAACCTACAATGTCATTTTCCTTCCCAAAGTGCTCAGATATGTTGGCAATGGAGGACCATATAAAGTTAAGTACCCTAGAGACAATGAGGAAAATGTCATTGGCAGTGGTGTTTTTAGTATTACTGTATCAATTAAACGTCTATAATGTGCCCATCATTATAATATATTGTGCAAAAGCTGTTACTGGACATGGATAATGATGATCTGGGGATGGGAAGTTGTCCGTGATTCTGTTACGAGAATCACCGTATGGTCAGATTTAGGCATAAGTAACACCAATGGGGAATCGGTAGAATGACCCACCCCAGAAAAAGTGGGTTGATGTGGTTTCCTGACATATTTGGGGGATTTTCCATCTGGTATTATGGGCAAGCCTGTCAGATTCAGCCAGCCTCTGGAATCAGGATGCCTTGCATGTGATGGACACAATTTCTCTTATGCACTCACTCAAGATAATGCAGTACTTTCCCCCCAGCAGAACTAGAGACTATAAAGCCATTGGGATAAAAACTAGAGCACCAGCAGATGAAGACTTGAATGGAATCTAATCAAGCACAAATAAAATCCCGTTTTACTCTTTGATGGTGATGGGGAAGCTTACTTCTCCACTTACTGTTGTTGTTTATACAATATTGACCAGTGATGTTATTCTGAACTGGAAAAGGCTTGTTGTATTTCATTCCCCGTTAGAGGTGGGCATGAATCCAATTACAACCCAAAAAAACACACAAACCAGGCCAGTTCGTAGTTTGTGACCCACGGATCATGGAAGCTCCTTTCTACGAACTTCCACAAACTGATCACAGTAAGTTTTCAAAATATCTCTTATTTGCTCATTGGGACTAGACATGGGCACAAACCAAAAAACCCCCGAACCATGAAGTTCGTGGATTTTGATGAATCAAAAACCACGAACTGGCACGGAACTGGGCCCAGTTACAAACCAGTTCGTGGTTCGTGGTGTTTAAATACCCCTTTCTGGCCACTTAGCCGTGGCAGGGAAAGGGGCATTTAACAGTTTAAAGAGCCCTTTCCTGCCTTGCAAGCAGCAGGTCCCTTTAAACTATCAGCTGGCAGGTGGCTGGGGGGGGGATCCTCCCCTCAGCACCTGCCAGTTGATAGTGTAAAGGGACCTGCCGGTGGCAGGGCCCTTTAAACTGCCCAAACCCCAGCCCCCACACCCCCACTCCCACCCCCAGCTCCAACCCCCTGCCCCAGCCTCAGCCCCACACTTACCTTCCCCTGCAGCACGGCATCCTCCCTCCTGGACTACTGCAAAGGCACTGTACATGAGGCTGCCTTTTAAGATTGTTTGATGAAGCTTTGATTGATTCAGAACTAGGCATCCAGAGTATTCACAGGGACTGGCTGTAGCAAGCACATTACTCCCATCTTTTGCCAGTTACATTGGCCACAGGTGTATAAAAATACAAAGTGCTGGAGTTAATCTTCAAGGCTCAAAATGGCTTGGGTCTCAGGTATCTGGTGGATTGCTTCTACCTGTACATACCAGCTTTTGCTGTGAGCTCAGCCAAGGAAGCCTGATTGTTGGGTGCCCAGTTGGAATAATGTGATGTGAGAAATCACATGAAGGCTTTCTTGGCAGCTACTCCTGCTCTTTAGAATTTGTACCCCCTGCAATACAGATGGTTCCTCCTTTAGAGGCCTTCTGGTATCAGCTGAATTTTTTTTTATTTTAAGTGGATTTTTTTTAAAACAAAACCAGGGTTTGTAAGTTTTTAATGGTGGCTATATACTTTTGACTGTTTTGTATGAATTTTAACATTGTAAATTACCTTGATTATTTCTTTCTACATAGAAAGATGGGATAGAAATATTCTAATAAATAAACATAAAGACGGGCCAAAGTACAGGTTGATCTTTCTGATGACTGTGCTGTAATAATGTAGAGTAACTAGAGGTGGGCATGGACCGAAAAATGGTCCAAAATTTTACACAGACTGGGCTGGTTCAGCATTTGTGAGCTGGCGGGTCATGGGATGTGCCTTTTTGCATGGACGCGACAAACTTTGGCCAGTCTGTTGGTCCGTGAAACCAGAAATCCCAGTGCCGAGCAATCAGTTCCCTAGGCAACGTAGGAGTCACCTGCAGACCTTCTGCTGCCCTTGAAACACACCAATCTTATCCTGAAAACTTTGATAGGCAGCTCTGTCTGCCAACAAGAGAGCTACCATTATTTTCTATGTGAGCATTTAGTATATAAGACACAGTACGGAGGTGTGGTTTCACTTTCCAACTGGTTACTGGGTCGGAGGAACTGCTTGTTCAGGGAGTTTTCTTCGGATTGCGCCAGCAAGCATTTCCTCAGCTGAGGGCTCATTCTTGTTTCTCCTTTCCCCCCTTTCAATTCTTATTTGCTTTGTGGGGTGGTGGGCTAGCCTAGAGCTGTGCCCCAACCCAGTCTCAGAGCTGCAGTCAGGCTCTGGGTGCAGGATTATTTGGCTTCCTTGGCTGAGGGCTCGCTCTTGTTTCTCCTTTTCCCCCTTTCAATTCTTATTTGCTTGTGGGGTGGTGGGATAGCCTAGGGCTGTGCTCCAACCCAGTCTCAGAGCTGCAGTCAGGCTCTGGGGGCACGCTTATTGGTCTCCTTGAGGGCTCACTCTTCTTTCTTATTTCTCCCCCTTTCAATTCTTATTTGACTGTGGGGTGTTAGGCTAGTCTAGAGGTCTACCAATTGCTGCAAGCCAATGCAAGTCAATTGGCATTTGTGGCTCCTATTCTATGTACTGGAAGTTTCCTAGAGGGGGCTGCTTTGGGGGTCTGTAACTCGGACGTCCGAAATGCAATCTTGACCAAACTTGGAGGGTGGCTGGAGGAGAGCCTGCTGAAGATATGCTGTGTGTTTGGCATCTGTGAGTGTGAAGGTGCAGTGCTAGGGCTCCCAGAAATGACAGACCACAGACTGACAAAACAGTCGGCGAATGGTCCATGGTTCATGGTCCATGAAATACGATGGACCATGGACTGAAGGTCTGTGGTTTTTTCTCAGTCTGT
Source organism: Eublepharis macularius (assembly GCF_028583425.1). NCBI lineage: Eukaryota > Metazoa > Chordata > Lepidosauria > Squamata > Eublepharidae > Eublepharis > Eublepharis macularius. Next base: position 140,971,674 of record NC_072793.1, read on the forward strand.
GTCCATGTCTAATAGTAACCCAAAGTCTACTAGAAATTACTCTAACATAGCACACAAACCATATCTCAAATGGAAAGCATTCTTCAGATCATTTCAGAAGGTACTTTGTAAATTCTGTTTCAACCAGCAGAAAGAAGTTGTCCTACTTTGGAAAAAGGTAAAAACAATATCTTTGGTAATTTTATTTTGTTTAACATGTTTATATACAGATTTTCTGACATACAGCATTTTCCAAATATACAGATACCACTATAGAGATCAAAACATTAAAACCTAAAACAATAGATTCAATCAGGACAACCGCAGGTAAACTTCAAAAAGCTTTTTAGAATATTTTTAAATTTTTATTCCATTTTTCCTGGAGATCACAAGACTTCATGCACTTCTGTCAGCAGCCCGTTCCAAAGGAGTGGAGCTGCCACTGGAAAAGCCAAGTGCAAGCTGAAACTGTCCTAACCTCCCTTGGTGTTGGGCATGTAAGCCACCCCTATTGTGTTGAACACAGAGCTCTCAAGGGCTCACAACAGGACAGGTGGTCCAGCAAATACGTAAATCCCAGGCCATTAAGAACAGACTGGGAGCTGATCTAAACATTTCAAGATCTCAGCAAAAATAACTCTGTAAAAGTAAACCCTCTACGAATTCAGGTTTTTCGGCCTGAGAATTTGAAGACCTATTACATCTTTGAGAAGACAGTACTGGGCTAATTGGGTCAATGGTCTGGACTCAGCAGAAGACAGCTTTGTATATAAAACAAACCAACAAACCATTCCTCACTGGTTCTAGTTGACAAAGAGGGCAGGATCAAAGAAACAATATTTATCCTGGATGGATCCAAAATAATGTCCTTCATTTCAGCCCCCCTCCTCACCCAGTGAAGACTGTGGTATTCTTTCAGAGACAAAGCAATAGCTCTCTTCTTTGAGAAATATGTAGAGAAGTACCGTTCTCCTCTTCTGCACAGTTTGTTGACTCCTCTTTGCTTTTAAATGCTTGTTGCCTCAGGCTGTTAGATCAATCTATTTTTTTTCCCTGTGACTAGTTTACATCGCAGGTATAAAGAACAAAGACACTATTGGTGTGATCTGAGTTTAAAGCAGTAAGTCATGGATGTCACATGTAGTCACACGGTAGTTAACATTCAGCTGCTCCTTGAAATAAGGTGATTTTAATGTATTTTAACATCACAGAGCTTTCCCCACCATTGCCTTTCTTATTTTTTAAAACAAAAGACAATTGAAACATGCAAATATTGATAGTTCTCACTGCTGAAATGTGTTGCATACTCACATCAGCTGCATTTGGGGGCCATATGCTCCATTCTGTAAACAAAGCCTCTCTGCTATGGTATCTATCAAACCTCAGGTTCAAAGACTGGCTGGTGTTTTCCAGTTCCCTTGGCTTCCCTCATCAAGCTTTATAAGTGAGCAGTCTAATTAGAATCATCCCTTGTAATTATGATTATATTAATAGCATTGTTCTTCTATGTGAGTTTTATCTCTTTGCTATAAACTGAGTGGCTACTTCAGATTATTTCACATGCATTCTGCTTTGTGGAAGAGGGTGGAGAGGGGGAAGGGATTTTAGACAAGGGTAATTTGAGATTAGCACACAAAGAGATGTTCAGAGATAAGTATGTCCACAACTGTTAGCTGCCCATAATAGCTAAATGGAAGGTCCGTGCTCTAAGGCAGTGTAAGAATATCAATTACTGGGACAAAAAGCAGGAGAGGTCTGCCCTGTTCATACTCTGCTTAGGGGCCACCACTGGACACAAGAATACTTGGACTAAATAGACTTTTTATCTGAACCATCAGGGCTGTTATATTCTACGTTCTTAAAATTAAAGGGTGGAATAAAATCAGATTTGTCTTTTTCAAAATTCCTCGATTTAGCAGCTGTACCTCACAATGCTTTATCTTTTTGTTACCTTTGTCTGTCTATGTACATTAGCTCCCCTTTTGGGTCTTCTCTTTCTGTCGTGTGGGTATTACCTTTGCAGCTTTCACCAAGAAAAATGTTGACCCTTCTATCTCCTTAGTTCCTGTCCCATTCAGTATACTTCCCTCTATTCTTGTGCTTGACTCAAGTCTTCTGGCACCTTTTCTATTCCCTTCAGGTAAAGGCTGTCTAATACGATGAGGTCCAACCTTCACCTTCCCTTTTTTTACACACAGAACTGACCTAGTTTAAAAAAAAAATTTTTGTAGAAGTGTCTCTGGTCCATTGAGGCAGGCTTCTGCTTAGACCTCTCTCTCTCTCTATTTGTGTATGTGTCTCTTGATCTTTTAAAGTAATAGATCCCTTTAAATAACTCTTCTACATTTTCCTTACATGTGGAGCTCATCATTTGACTCCAATGCTCATTACTTGCAGGCTTTCTCCACATTCTTTGATGGTGAGAAACCAAGCATTTTGGTAACATGAGGTTTAAAAAGTAGGAAAAACTGCTTACAATAGGGGCACATTTTTGCCAGTTGCCATGAATCATGGACCCAATCCTGAGAATTGCTTCAACAGACACTCTAATGAATCTAGGAGGATATACTGAAGAAAATATTTGACTTCTGTGTGTCATGTGTACCCACACCCATGCCACTGATGTATTCTCTGACCTGATATATTGATCTGATCTGCTTATTGTATTGATCTACTGTATGATTTTATGCCATGCTCACTTTGTGCTTTGTAAGGTAGCCACATGTCATGCCATTCTTGGCTTGCCTGAAAATGAATATACTAAAGCTGATTTCACGGAGAAAGTAACCAGCCTGTTATCTCTGAAAATATGTGGCGCTGGCCTTGCAGCTGGAACCAAAAATGTAACCGTTTCACAGGGGATAGAGAAAGACTTTGCTTTCTTTGTAATCTTCTGTCGTTTCTATCCAGACTAAGCTATTGTGTTCTCACACAACTTCTTAGATTTTCGCGCCTAAATGCAAATGCTCCAAGGAAGGGGGGAATAGTATTCCCTATATCAATAGTGTCTTTGCTTGTGTAATCATTTCTGCCAACCTTTCCCATCTATGGATGTACCCATGAACTTAATGGATCTCTGAATAAAGACCTTTTCAACCAACACCCTGGAGTGCTTGCTGTGAGGGGTCTGGTCTATCTGCCATCCTTAGAACTGATACTGTGCTTCCATTCATGTCTCACTCAACTCTGAGCCAAAAGGGGAAGGTGGGCAACAAATGCTTTTTGATAAGAAAATAAAATATAAGTTTGTTTTTAGTTATATTTTTCCGGCATAATTTTTTTCTTCCTCACAGTGCTTTATTGCACCAGAACATTGTCTTTGCTGTATACCCCTTTTGGTACTTTCCTTTATTTCCTTCTATATGTCAATTTAATATTTAAAAACTTGAGCTCTCCAAGTTACAAAAATCCTTGATGCAGAGTCCATATACAATCTGGACAAGTCAACTTGCCCTGTCATAGAGTTTTGTTTACAGTTGAAGGGCATATGCAACTGGCCACAGCAGGGCAAACATGGAGAAAAGGTGCAGTGGTATAGCTTGGAACACAGCCATGCCGTCATTTCTAGTTTCTCACCATCAGATGTCCATCATGGCCACAACTGAATGTAAGATATGGACTTTGGCCACTGTAATTAATAGCTGTTGACGTCTTTGTCTTCCATTAACCTGCTTAATCATTTTGTGAATCTTCTTGTTGTGTCAGCTATAGATGTTTGTTATGGCAAATGAATTACAAAGCAGCATTGTTTTGTTTAAACAAGTCAGGAACTATAAAGGTTTTTTGCTTGCCAAATGGAGCTTTCTTCACTAACAGAGTAATCCTAAAAAGGACCTGTATAGGCTGACGGCCATTGAATTCACGGGGCTGAGAAGGGTGTAACTGCTTAGGATGGCATGGCAGCATGTTCAAGAAAAAGAACCTACTGCTGCTTTTCTGGGTCAGTACTATTTCAGAATACTGGAGGGGATTCAATAAAAAAGGTAAAGGTAGTCCCCTGTTCAAGCACTGAGTCATTACTAACCCATGGGGGGTCATCGCATCATGTTTTCTTGGCAGACTTTTTGTTATGGGGTGATTTGCCATTGCCTTCCCCAGTCATCTACACTTTACCCCCAGGAAACTGGGTACTAACCGAATGACATAACCACAAAAAATTTCTTGCACAAAGGAAAGTAGTATCTTAGGGAGAAGGCTAGCCTTTATCTCCAGGGATTATTTTATACCCAGCCAGGAGCATTCAGTTGTATGAATGCTCCATTAAGCCATGTTCAGTGCCAGGAAAGCTGTGCCATGTTTTCATTTTTCTGAACATGTAAATTAGTCCTCTGTCTATCTAGTTTTACAACCTTTATAGAGAAGCTTAACATTGCTGTGGAGAATCTAACACATGATTAACACTGTAGTTTATTATAACAATAATGTTTATTAGTTTGTTTTATTTTCTTCTGGCTTCCCTGATTTCCCGCATCATTTTCTTTCCCCAGGGTTTACTACCAAAGTTGCTGCTTGGAAGCGCAAACTCTACTGAGTGCCATTACTAGACTAGTGCCTGACAGAAATGTCAAAGGCGTAAGTTATTGGTTTTGTCCTCTTGAAACCTTAGGATATGTTCCCCAAGTCAGTCTTTCATGGAGATATATTATCTCTCTGAGAATTTCTTGTCAAACTATGTTAAGTAAATAAAGAGAGAGGTGAAATATCAGCAACAAAGCTAGCAAAGGGGACCAAAATGTTATGCTTGAAAGAACAGATCCAGCTGTTTACCATGCTAATCCAAAATGAAATGAAAATGTGTGTTTTTCATCTTTTCAGTAGGGGTTCTTAAATACAGCTAGATGAGGGCTCTAACCACTTCCTTTTATTTAATGCAAATGATTAATATGTGTGTGTGTAAATGATTCTGAATACGAATGTTTGTATAGTTCTCACAGTGTAATCTGTAAAGAGAGAGCTTTTTGAATTTGTGTTCTGAAAAGTGAGAGACTGAGAGTGCTTTCTTAGTTTGACATTCACAATCTGATGTGTTCCAACCATCTTGAAATCGAGACCATTTTCAACAACTTAAACAGAAATTTGAGAAAGCTAATTTAAAACAAGAGCAATATTCCATTTCCTTATGTTTATCATGAGTATAATCAACCAAACCCTCTGTGCAAATCAATCAGAGGTAGAAGCAAACTATCATATAGCATTTTATTTATTTTAGTTGCTTATTTTTATGTACACTATCAAGCTTTCTCACTGAGACTCAATGCAGATTAGCCCTTCTCACTGGCCCTATAAGAATGATGAACCAAGAGACTTCCGGCTTGGGATTCATGGAGGTCTAATGCAGCTCAAAGAGCTGGGCTGTCCGTGCCGTTGTTTGTGGAGGCTGGAGGGGCGCAAACTGCCCGCAGCCCCCTGTTCCCAGGCGGGGAACAGGCAAGTACGCTCAAGAACCTGAGGGCACGTTGATCTCGGGTGTGAGGGGGGTTCTACACAACAAGCCCCTTCCACTCTTGAGGTCCCACCCAAAGAAAGGTTTGCTAAAATCTCTGCAGCGGCTCTGGAGTCAGTTTCTGGCATAAGACCTACATGCCCAAGCTTCAGTAAATCAGGAAGGGAATTGGAATTGATTGGATAATTGAAGCAGCGATTACAACCCAAGAGAAACATCTAGGAAGGTAAAGATTGCTATCGCTCAGTACGGGACAGATTATAAAAAGGAGTAAAGAGATTAAGACGATTTAAAAACTGTAAGGAACTTGTTATATATAAGAGAGAACTCCGGCAAGTTAAATTTTAAAAAAGTGACATTATAAAGAGTAATAAATGCGGAAAACTGATTATTGTTTACATACCTGCGGCCAAGAGGAGATAACGAACTGTGAGAAAGTTTTAACATCGCGAGAACTGCCAGGAAGGAAGGAGGAACAGGAAGTGTGTCAAAATCATAGAGAGACCGGTGAGAAGCGGTTTGCTAAAAGCGGAAGTAGGGAGCCGCCATCTTGAAGAAGGGCAAAGCTGTGGCTTCAAAGAAAACGGAAGTAGGCCATCTTGGATGAGGGTAAGGGCGATTACCTCAATATAAAACCATAGAGAAAAGACGCCCGACATTTTGGACCGCGCAAGTATAAATTTTTAAAAAATAAGCTGAACTGAGACATTTAAAAATAACAGAAAGGGGTAAATTAACGCCACGGAGTTGAGGAAAAGGGCGGACTCATGGGAGCGAGGCAGATCTAGCCCCACGATGTCAAAGAAGGAGTGGCAAACTGCACTGGAAAACTTGGACAAAAAAGTTTCAAAAGGAAATAAAGAGTTAAAAGAAATGATGCAAGAGAACTTTAAAGACTTTAAAGAGGCACTCAAATCGGAGATGGCAGAACTCACAAAGAAAATTGATCAAGTACAGAACGAACTGCAAGCTACACAGCAGAGAGTAAATGTAGTAGAGAACACAGTTGACACTCTAGCTGACGTGCAGAGAACAGAGATGAGAGGAATGAAGGGAAGAATGGCTGTAGCTGAATGTAAACAAATGGAAAAACAACTTAGAATGCACGGAGTTCCGGAGATTACAGGAAAATCGGCCCAAGAACAGATTTCAGGAATTTTGGCAGGCTACCTGGGAAGAGAGGAAGAGGAGATTGCAGCTTTCCTGGACGTGGCATATAGAATTAATTCAAAATTTGCAGCACAGAGGAAGCTACCAAGAGATATGATTGTGCAATTTACGACCAGAAGTATAAGAGAGACAATTGTAAGCAAACAATTCCAAGAACCATTAGAAGTCAATGGGAAGGTGGTGAGAATCATGAAAGAATTGCCCAGATCGGTGTTGGTGGAGCGGAAAAAATACAGAGAGCTGGTCCAAATGTTAAAGGACTTGAAAATCAGATATAGATGGGAAATACCGGAAGGACTGGCATTTAAATTTGGTGGAACAAGGAAGAACATCAGATCTGGCCATGAGATGGAAGCGTTTATTAGGGACAATGAAAAGGACTTACCAAAAAGTACAAGAATGTAAATATGGAGTGTAAAATTATATCTTGGAATGTAAATGGACTTAATTCACCTTGTAAACGTAAGGCTATTTTCCATTGGCTTCTAAAACAAAAATGCAATATAGTATGCTTGCAAGAGACACATATTAGGAAACAGGACTTAAAGTATTTAAAATTGGCAAAATTGGGAAATGAATTTGCAGCTGCCTCCAAAAAGAAGAAGAGAGGAGTTGCACTGTATATAAAGGAGGAGCTGCAGCCAAAATTAATTTTAAGTGATGTAGAAGCCAGATATTTAGCGGTGGAAATAATTTGGAACTCAAAAAAGATCTTGGTGATTGGAATTTACGCACCAAACGGTGCAAAAGAAAAAATTTTTTAAGGACTTGCAAGGACAACTAGAGGAGTTGACTTATGACCAAATAATTATGGTGGGTGACTTTAACGGAGTTACAAGCTTAGAAGAAGACAAGAAATCTAAAATTGCACAGAAAAAAAGAGGACTTTTGCCAAAGTCATTTTTTGCGATTAAAGAGCAAGAAAGTCTGGAGGATGTATGGAGGAGACAAAATCCTAAAAATAGACAATTCACCTTTTACTCTGCAAGACATTTTACATTATCAAGAATTGACATGATCTGGGCTTCCAAAGAATTCACGTTGTGGACTAGAGATGTGGAAATTATGCCTACAGTAAGCTCAGATCATAACCCAATTATGTGGAGATTTGGAAAAAATACTAAAAAAAGAGGATGGAGGATAAATGAAGACTTGCTGCAGATAGAAGACAACATGACACTGCTGCGAAAGGAGACCAAATTCTTTATACAATACAACATAAACAAGGATGTGTCAACTTATAAGGCATGGGTCACTTATAAAGCGGTAATTAGAGGAATACTGATGGACTTAAATGGAAGAGATAGAAGGAGAAAAGAGGGAAAAAGAAAAGAAATAATGGAAAAAATCAAAGCCAAATAGGTGCAACTTAAGAAAAGGCCAGGGAAGAAGCGGATATATCAGGATATAAAAATATTGCAGGAGCAATTGACGGCAATGAGCAACAAAGAATTGGAGTGGAAATTGAAAAAAATGAACCAAAAGACATTTGAAGGGGACAACAAACCTGGCAAATACCTAGCTTGGCAATTGAAAAAGAAAAAAGAGAAGAAAACTATAATTAAAATCCGAGAAGAAGACAGAACATTATTGGACCAAACAGCCATCAGTAAAGCCTTCTATAAATTTTATGCAAAACTGTACCAGAAAAAGGACGTGAACAGGGGTTCAATAGAGGAGTACTTGGAGAAAATGAAACTACCAAAGATGTCAAAGGAATGGAAAGAAAAACTAAATAGAGAAGTAACAGAGGAAGAAATAAAAGAGGCCATCCAATTAACGAAATTGGGGAAAGCACCGGGACCGGACAGATTAACAGCAAAGTTCTATAAAGTGATGGCTAACGAATTGGCACCTTTTTTGAAAGAGGTAATGAATGAAACTATGCAAGGCCAAAAAATTCCTGATTCATGGAACGAAGCTAATATATCATTGATTCCGAAAGATGGACTGGACTTGACTAATGTTAAAAATTATAGGCCAATTTCGTTATTGAACAATGACTATAAAATATTTGCAAAAGTTTTGGCAGAAAGAATAAAAGGATGGCTGGTGGAATTTATTGCAGAGGAACAGGCAGGATTTTTACCTGATAGACAAATTAAAGACAATTTAAGGACAGTAATAAATGCTATTGAATACTATGATAAGCATTGTGATAGGGAAGTTGGTTTCTTTTTCGTGGACGCAGAAAAAGCTTTTGACAACTTGAACTGGGACTTTATGTTTGCCACTATGGAAAAGCTGCAAATGGCAGAAAGGTTCATACAAGCGGTTAGAGAAATTTACAGAGACCAAAGTGCAGCGATTGTAGTGAATGAGGACTTAACTAAAAAACTGAAAATAAGTAAAGGAACAAGACAGGGGTGCCCTGTGTCTCCATTGTTGTTTATTCTGGTTTTGGAAATATTGATGGTTCAAATACGAGAGGATGATACAATCCGAGGTATAAAAATAAAAGAATTTTCCTACAAGGTCAGAGCATTTGCAGATGACATAATGTTAACAGTAGAAGATCCAATCGAAAACATGCCAAAGGTAGTAGAGAAAATAAAGCAATTTGGAGATCTAGCTGGATTTTATGTGAATAAAAAGAAGTCCAAAATATTATGCAAGAATATGACCAAACAGAAGCAACAAGAACTAATGGTGATAACGGACTGTGAAGTAACTAATAAAGTAAAGTATTTGGGTATCGAACTGACTGCGAAAAATATAGACTTATTTAAAAACAACTATGAGAAATTGTGGATACAAATAGAAAGAGACTTGATAAAATGGAATAAATTGAATCTATCATGGTTGGGAAGAATAGCAGCAGTAAAGATGAATGTCTTACCACGAGTGATGTTCTTGTTGCAGACAATCCCAATTATTAGAGACTCAAAACAGTTTGATAAATGGCAAAGGAAAATTTCAGACTTTGTGTGGGCAGGCAAGAAACCACGTGTGAAAATGAAAGTACTACAGGATGCGAAAGAAAGAGGTGGCTTCCAACTGCCCAATATAAGACTATATTATGAAGCACTATGTCTGGTATGGTTAAAAGATTGGATAATGTTAAAAAATCGTAAATTGCTGGCCTTGGAGGGATATAAAAAATTATTTGGATGGCATGCATACACGTGGTATGATAAAGTAAAAGCAGACTCGATGTTTTTGCACCATTACATTCGGAGAAGCCTCTTCTCAGTCTGGAAAAAATATAAGGTTTACATGGAAGATGGAATTCCTTCATGGGTGGTTCCGTATGAAGTAATAGATCCGAGAACTGTCGACAACGAGAAGCAGTGCCTAACATACAAGGAGATAACACAAGTACAACACTCAACGTTAAGAATAAAAACAGAAGAAGAGTTGTCTCCTTGTTATGGATGGTTCCAATATAGACAGATCAGAGATCTTTACAACTCGGACTGCTTAAAAGGAGGTATAAGAATGGAAAACTCTGAACTAGAAGAAGTGATGTTACAAGAAGGCAAGAAAGAAATATCTAAAATTTATAAATTACTTCTGAAATGGTATACAGAGGATGAAATAGTTAAAACCCAGATGGTGAAGTGGGCAATAAATTTTCATAAAGAAATAACAATGGAGGCGTGGGAACACCTGTGGAAAAACACATTGAAGATTTCAACTTGTACGAATATTAAAGAAAATGTATATAAAATGATCTACAGATGGTATTTAACGCCAAAGAAAATTGCGCTAGGGAATACAAACATGTCAGACAAATGCTGGAAATGTAAAAAGCATGAAGGATCACTGTATCATATGTGGCACAGCCATGGGCACACACGCATGGCACCACAATATGCTAACATATTCATGGTGGACTTGGAACAACGCTTCCTCAGCTCCCATCCACTGGAACCACTACTATACTTAAGATTCCTGGATGACATCTTCATAATTTGGACCCATGGGAAGGAAGCTCTTGAGAGATTTCATCAGGACTTCAATAACTTTCACCCTACTATCAACCTAAGCCTGGACCACTCTACACAACAGGTACACTTCCTGGACACCACTGTACAACTACATAATGGACGAATAAATACCACCTTATACTGGAAACCAACAGACCGATACTCATATCTACATGCCTCCAGCTACCACCCTAAACATGCCACTCGGTCTATTGTCTACAGCCAAGCCTTACGTTACAACCATATCTGCTCCAATGCTCTCAACCGAGACTCACACTTAAGAGATTTACAACAAGCATTTTGGGACTACAGTACCCACCAAATGAAGTGAAGAAACAAATCAACAGGGCCAGACTAGTACCCAGAAACAGTCTGCTCCAGGACAAACCTAAAGGAACTAACAACAGAACACCACTGGTTGTCACCTATAGCTCCCAGCTCAAACCCATCCAACGTATCATCAGTGAGCTACAACCCATCCTGGAAAATGATACCTCTCTCTCAGAAGCCCTGGGTGGAAGACCTTTCCTTGCCTACAGACAGCCCCCCAACCTTAAACGACTTCTCACTCCCAACCATGAATCAGCCAGCAGAGTCACCAGCACAGGTACCAGGCCCTGCAACAGACCCAGATGCCAGCTCTGCTCCTATATCTACCCAGGGAATACAATTACAGGACCCAATGGCATCAACTACACTGTCTCTGGCTCTTACAGCTGCTCATCCTCCAATCTGATATATGCCCTCATGTGCCAACAATGTCTTTCTGCTCTGTACATTGGACAAACCAGCCAACCTCTACGCAAAAGAATAAATGGACACAAATCTGATATTAGAAATGGAAACATCCAGAAACCAGTGGGAGAACACTTCAATCTACCAGGACATTCCATCAAAGACTTAAAGGTCGCTGTAGTTCAACAGAAACCTTTCAAAAACAAAATCCAACGGGAGGCTGCTGAATTGGAATTCATATGCAAATTTGACTCTGTCAAGCTGGGACTGAATAGGGACTATGAATGGTTATTACATTATCACAGGTAACAGATTTCCTTTACAGAGGCGGGGTCTGGGGGAGCTCAGTGGCACCTGGCGTGGGCTTTCGGGGACCACAGATCTCTTTGTCAGATGGATCTGGCAAGGAGAGCTGTGGTTATTGAAGGCTCATACTGCATTGGAATTGGATGGTCTAGCTGTTTGGCTGTTACAAACTAACAGGGCAAACTCCTTTGAAGCCAACTGATCCACACACCAAAAGGAGATGTTTACATATACTAGCAAAGGAATGTTTTGGTTGCTCCCTCCCCCTCCCCCCCAAATTGCCTCTTCTCTCTCCTCCTCTTCTCCTCCCTCCTCTTCTATATTTGACCAGTTTCTGTACCATGCATCTGACGAAGAGAACTTGATTCTCGAAAGCTTATGCTACAATAAAATTGGTTAGTCTTAAAGGTGCTACTGGACTCTTTTTGATTTTGCTACCACAGACTAACATGGCTAACTCCTCTGCATCTATGACAGTGTATATGGTAATCAAAGATCAGCTGAATAAAGTATTATTATTTTATAAGATGAAGGAACTATATGGTTGCCGGCACATGGCTGGAAAATGGTGGGAGACTTACATAGGTGTGGAGGGCATCTTGATGGTGATGTAATGATGTTGCTGATGACATGCTGATGTAATTCCCAGTCAGCACATCACCAGGGACACTCTAGTGTTTGGTTTAACTATAGAGTTTTGCTCAAATGCTACAGCATCCCCAGCATTGGATTCCAGTGAGTGATGTCACAGTGTCAAGAAGACGCTGCCTATCACCCACCATTTCCCTACCACCAGTGGGGACTTGACAACCCTAGGGGCCTGTGAAGTATCATAGTGGCATAATAATGTGGAAATGCTACATTATCCCAATGCACTCATGCTATGTACTTTCAGTGATTGGAGCAGGCTAATTTCCTTTCTTCCCTTCTTACCATTGACTTTCAGTTGCTCTCAATATTACATTTTCCTGGAGCATTTTCAGTACTCATCAGGTTGATTTTATGGTTTTTTTTTCTTTTTGTAAACTTACAAAGTTGTATCTTTCTGTATATCTATGAAGTGTTATGTCTGTGGTGAAGGAAAGGATCAGTAGCAGGGGCAGCAATGGCTGCCAGAACTATATTTATTGGAACATATACAGGCAACTAACTGAACAGGCTAGACCTAGGATTCTACAACTCTAACCCCTCCTCCAGATATGGTCACAAGACCTTGGCCTCTCCTTTCTGGAGGACTCCTGGGAGTTCTCCTTAAAGCAATAGTACCAATATACCTCATCTCTCTCCTTCCATCTTTATCATTTAAGAAATACATTCAGTAAAACAGTGGGCAGCTCGTCATCTGTGTTGCTCAATATTTTGCTGGGATGCACACCAGGCATCCACTTCTGGTGAACCTGCCTCCTGGTTGTTGTGGGGTGGCCTGAGATGTGTGATACTCCATTGTGGCCTCTGTAGTTATGAATCTGCCCTTGGACTGGAGTCTGTTGGGGGTACTGTGTTGATTTTCAGGTGCCTTCTGTTGTGCCAATACTTTTCTGCTGTTAGTGTTTCAATCTAATACAACTTTGGTTCTGGGCATGGTGCTATTATCTTTGCTGGGTTCCAGCCCCCTGATGTTTCCATGCATTCCGTGTCCTGTGAATGGAAAGCAGAAATAGTACTCTTTCTGCCTCTTGTAAATATTGTAGCTGGGTCAGTACCCCATGGGGAACTGTGGGGCAGAGAATAATGCTAGTGAATGGGAGAATCATCTGCAGCATACATCCCATCAACAACTGTGCAGGGGAGGAATTCAATCTAGTCACTGGCATGTTTCTGAACTCTAGCAGTGCTAGATGGGCATTTTCGCAGTGGGTGCCCAGCCTTGCATGATGATGTCACTTCCTGGAAGTGTCCTAAAACAACCAGGAAGGTAAGCACTGGATTCCACCCCCCCCTCCACTGGGAAGGTAAGGGAACCTGACAATCCTAACCACAGCCACCCTTGGAGCAACTTGCTACCACTGCATCTGGCCTAGTAGTGGTTTGCTGTCACTTTGCCTGGGCCATGATGGGTCCCACTTCTCTAGTGGTGGCACACCACTTTCAACCTGGGATTCCTGCAGGTAGGATAGACTGAGAATGTAAAGTAATCCAGTGAGCTTGTCCGTTCATGGTTCCAATCTCTGAATTTAAGTATCCTCAGATCAGGGCCTCTTGACTATCAGTATGTAAAATAACGTACCTTGCTGAGTTAGCAAAGCAATTGTTACGTGCGTATAGTACCTCTGAAGACCCAAGCTCATATTGCCATCAATACATCACCCTCATACACTGTGTTTCTTAGGAAAACATCCACTACACCTAGCCTCAGTGGACTCACCAGACAGCACCTAAACATCTCAAGTGATTTAGATGTGTGCATGTGTGTTTCCCACTGAACCTGGTTCCTGAGTTCAGTGAAAAAGCATTCACTGGGTTGAATCAGGCCAGCTTTTTCACTTAATCCTGCTCAGTCCCTTTACCACAACCCCCATCCTACATTAGTTTTGTCCATGAAAGTCCCCTGATCCTCAGCATAGTATTTTTGGGTGGTAAAAGGAGACCTCTGGTTCCTTTTCCACCAGCTGAAAAGCTAGCCAAATGCAACTATTTGCTAGCTTTATTTAAAAAGGAATAACGAAGAGCACAGATAATTATTTGTTTTTTTGTTTCTGTTTTCTAGGCAGATACATCTGGTGACAAAAATGTGAGAGGTATTGATAGATTGCTTTTTTGTTGTTGCAAAACGTCTATTTACATTGTTAATAGTTGATGTTCTTCTCCCTCCTCTCCTCCTCCCCTTGCTCCAGACTGTCTCCTCTGCGCAGCCACTGCACTAAATAAATTAACAAGTTAGCAACATGATTACAACGCTCTAATACAGACTCCCCTATTACACAGACTGTCATTGGCACTCAGGAATCTGCTGGAATGTGACAACTTCACAGCAGAAGGTCACTTCCCCCCAGTCACTTTCTTCTGTACTGCTTGGAGGCAACCATTCTGAGGAATGATTTGTTATGGTAGAATAAGAGGCATATTTGTTAGCTAATTCATTCTGGGTGGGAAGAAAAAAATCCCCTCAAATGAGAGGAAAAACAAGCACAGATCTGACAAATGGCATTTAATTATATTTGAGCCTAAAAATGGTAATACATATTTATGCTGCCCTAAGACATTTGTGCAGCCTGAGTCCCTTTTCATTTTTGCAGTGCACATCTTTTTGTTGTCATGGGCTAAGAGCAAAAGTCTGAAAGACAGTCTGTCGTTTGTTTTTGGTAGATCCTCACTGCTACTATATGTGTTTAAGCAATTAACTCTGTAGATGCTTCTTCCGCACTAGTGTCTTCTTTACCATCTTTGTCGGTGTAATTAATTGGTTAATTACTCAGATGGATTAATGTATGCTTATTACATGAATATAGGGCTGCCAAGGCCCCAGAGGGTGGGAAATCCCCCTGCCTCAATCTCCTGTTGTTCGCCACCTGTCCAAGGGGATGGCAGGGGAAATTTTTTTAATGACTGTGGCATGAGCATGACGATATTACTTTTGAGGGAATCCTGGAAGTGATAGAAGGTAGCTGTAGGTATCACTTGAAACCTTCTGGGTTTTACCTAGAAGTGTGTCATCACACTTGTGATGCCATAACCTCACCATGTCCCCGTCCTCGACCCATCCATTGATTGCCAGGCTTAACCTAGTAATTTTTTTAAAAAATATTAAATTTATTATCCACTGTCCAGGCAAGTAGGCTCATGTAACCCTACATGTATAGCTTAACATGTAGTTCATCTTGCCAGAGGGCCTCCCTCTTCATTCTGGCACAGACCAGATCCAGACCTGCATAACTCCACAAGGGGTCATGCCTTCAGGCCATTACCTCTGCATTACCTACTCCTGTCTCTAACTCCTGTCAATGCAGAAAGCAGAGTAGAAATTTCTTTCTGCCAAACCAGAGGGGACAGAATAAGACTAGACCTTGTTTCCTTACTTTCAAAATTCTGTCTAGAAGCAACTACCCATATGAAATTTGTCACTCATCAGATACACTTCATACATGTTCTGAGAAACTCTCTTCTATATATTTTTATTCCATATAAAGCAGGACTAAATTTTGGCTTTCAAAACAATTTGTAGAATTAAACTTCATTGAACCCTGGATCCAATTAAGCATAAATTGATTACGGGACAACCATTGAATGTATTTGAGTGGATATAAGAACAGACCTGTCGTATTTGTGCAGGGATTGCTATAGATAATGTGAACAGTATTAAAGCAAATCTTCATGTAATTTCCCACATTTTCATATTACCATGCTTTTCATGTACACAAAGGGCTGCAGAAAGGTAAACCTGTCCCACAGGTAAAACGTAATCTTGGGAACATCTCCCCCACACTGTCAGTATATTACATAGACTGCAGTCCCTGGGTGTATTCAGGCTTCCCGTTGCTACACAGGGGCAAACTGTTTGGGGCCTTGCACTCTATTCCAACCATACTCAGTTTATCTTGGTTTTTTAAACTCTGACCCCTCAGTTCCATCTCTGCCCCTGGCCTTGTCAGTCAGCACCGATCCCATTTCTTAAAACTTTTAAGTTTCTCTTTGAAACTCTGTTTCCTTATTGTTGTGGTCTTTCCTTGACTGATCTTTGTTATTCCTTGGTATTCCTTTCATACTCCATTCTTTTGGTATTCTCTTCCTGATAAGAGTGGGCCAGAAAGGGAAAGTAGATTCCATTTGCTACAAAGTGTTCTCTTACACAGCTGTCTAAGATGATCGAGTGGCAACGCTTTCTTACCAGGGATCCACTGCTACAGGCAACCCGAAATTCAAGAGACATTCATATCTGAGCTAAAATGTTTTCTCTACTGATGCCAAGCTCTCTTCCTTTTGTGCCTTTGTGAACACTTCCCTTCTCTTTTTGACATGATAGCCCTGCCAAGCCACTCAGAACCCCATTTCTCTCCTTTGTGTTGGCCCATTGCCAACAACACATGCTAAGCAGCCTCAGTTCTTGTTCTCTGTTGGGAAATTTCATTCTGACCCTCTCAAGTGGGGCAAGAGAAGATATTAGATTTGTTGACGCTGGGGTGCTTTTATCTGGGTTCGGCAAAAGAGGTACAATGAAAAGCCTGCAGCTGTTCAGCTACAGTGCCGGACCTATTAACAGGGATCATATGCATTTACAAGTGGCACATCAGTGAAGGTCCTACTCACCTTAGCAGCTGTGTGCCTCTTTGTCAGGCAATGTGTATATCTCTCAGCTCACTTTGCATGCCTTGCATAGCTGGGAGTGAAACAAGTGGCTTTTGATTAACCGACAATGATAGCAACGCCGGAGGTTACAAGCTTACATGGTTGCCCTTTATCTTTTACCTCTTGCTAAGTCTCTTAGTACATATTGTCAGAATACGTAGCATTTTCTTTGATGGATATTTGAGGATGTAACATAAACAAAGAACCCTTCATCAGATTTTGTGCACTAGGTAAACTCTCCGCTTGATGCTTATTCAGAAGCAGCAATTGCCACATGGCACAAAATGGGGGCACTTTTAGCAGTCAGTGGCAAGAACAAAAATTATTGTAGCACATGTCCGACATTGCTATGCTTAAAACTTTTACAGGTCTTCCACCTTGGTATGCAAACACCAAAGAGGAGCCTCCACATCCATCTGGGAACGCAAGGACAATGTGCACCACATGGGCAAACTAGGAAAGATCTCCAATTTGTGACTGCCACAGCTGTGTCTTCACACCTGGTGTATTTCTACTGTGTGTACTGCCTCATCCTTCATGTATGGTTTAAGCATGCCAAAAGCCAGAGATGTGTAGCTCTTATGTTGCATGCTTTATCATCTGAGCTATTGATGTTGTGACAGGGTTTTATATAATGCTAGAGAAAGCTGTGATCTGCTGTAGTGTTACTGGAACTGCTCTTTTATTTGAATGGGAAATTAGCTTAGCAGTCCAGAACTAAGTTTAGCGCGGATCTAACCAATGTATACCAAGGTCCTTTTTCCAGAGACTCACGTGACAAAGAGGCAGACTACAATTATTCAATCAATAAGGTGTATTTTCTAATAGTGTGGCGTATGCCTGAACTTACACACACATACAAGATTACATACAAGAGCTAAGAAATACAGAGTAGGAAAATTAGAGATGGATGCATGAGCAGGAACCCCACGATGACAAGGGCATACTTACAATCCGTAGGCAGGTCAGAGATATGGCAGTGGCGTGGTTCAGTGCCAGCACCAGAATCACGGAAAGGGGGCTGGGATAGGAATGGTGCGCACCCCATGTGGGCTGGGAGGCCAGCTTATATACTTTTCAAATTACCCAGTGGTTCTCACGACTTAAATCAAAGGATTTGGGGCTATTGGAATAGCCTTGGTTGGACACTGTTTGAAGTCTGATTGATATTATGACACCTTTTGGGAGAGGGGACGGGGGAAGGAAGGAGGTCCGGGTGGTTTGCACGTTAACAGCCCTCATCCTGGTGCCATCAAGTCCGGAGTGCAGAGGTTGCTTTGATGTGCGCTTGTTGATTGCCCTGGCTGACCGGTGATCAATCTTCATCCTGGATAGGTGTTAAGAAATGCAGAGGAGAGTGGAGCTCTCTCGCTGTGTATGTGGTCAGCTCGCTTCTTCGAAATGGCTTCCCAAAGCAGGCAGTTCCTCTCGGTTTCCTGGCTGCCTGAGAACAAGGCTTGTCTGGGCACAGCTAGGGCTTACTAGCAGGCTGCCCAGTAGCGAGGGCGAGCTTGGTAACCAGCCCGCGGGAGGCTCCCGGTGGGAGCTGGCCAGGAGGCACCTGGTCAGGCTCGCTGAAGATCTCCCTGGCTGGTATCTGGCTGCTAGCAGCGTGGCTGGGGACCAGGATAAGGCAAGCTCTCATGGCAGGTGAGGGAGCAGCATTTAAGACACAGTCCATAATTGGTAGCAGGGTAGAACCACAAGGGAAAGTCCAAATATAAGCTTGAACAGGGCTGTGCTACACAAGGGTCCTGAAAGCAATTGTCCAGGAAACCGACACAGTCTGTTGCAGCATCAGATATGAAACAGACACGTGTATTAGGGGCACATGTGCAAGGCAATCTTTTAGTGTAGAACTCAGACACAGTTCGTGACTGGCCTCAGGGCAGGAGGGGGGGGACTGCTCGGTAACAGTAGACTTAGCTGATATCCTACGCTGTGCCCTGGGTTGGAAAGAGATGGGTTGCCAGGGGGACACTTGTATTCTTACTCCCCATGTGTTGTATGGGAAGTTACACCATGGTTGTCACCAGTGTAACATTATGCCAGTATTCCAAAGGATAAACTAAGGGATTTCATTCCAAGGTGTCCAACACAATAATGCAAAATATTTTTGCCTTCATACAAAAGTTGTGTCAGGTCATGTGTTGTTGTGGTGATGTGCTATTTTGTAATAAGCAAATGCAAAGCAAAAGAGAAGTCTCTGTTAAGCTACCTGAACAATGGACAAGTTTCAGTGGAAATGTTTGACAGTTTCAATTTCAGTTGTGCAGGTCTTGTAAGAAATTTTCAGAAATATGATTTTGCAAATCACCCATTGTATGCTTTGTTCTTTTCCTGGAAATTAGACCAAATTGTCTAATTAGACCAAACTGTCTTCACTTACAGTATCAGAGGAAATCTTATAGAAGTGTTGAGTCTGTTGACAAGTGGCCAACTCTGGGCTGTTGCTTAGAAACTGACTGGCTTGCTTCTGTTATTGCTGCTGATGTAATAGTTATATTGCCCACTTGCATCTGTTAACAAGCAATACAACAGAATCCACAGGTACTTATAAAGAAATAAATCTGGCACTCATTATTTTGCCTGAAAATTCATAAATGCCCTTTTTCACTTGGCAGTTGGAGGGGAAACCATTTTGTTCAGGTGCTAGTTAATAAATTGAGAATGTATCAGCCCTGAACATATCTCTCTTATTTATTTAAATCTATTTATTTTGCTTCAGGGAAAGTACATTATAAGAAAAGTATGGTATATTATTATAATTACAGTTTTAAGGCACTGTTAGCAAGCCCAGAATTGTTGGATGTAGGTTGTATGTGTGTAAAAAGTATAGTTTGTTAACAAAACCATGATTTTTGAAGGAAAAAAAACAAACATAAGGATTAAATTTCTTCATCTCTAAGCACAGTAGGACAGGACTGTTCAAGTAAGTAAGCCATTTTGTAGATTGCAGCAATCAACAGTCAAGCAACCCAGTAAAATTACATCATCTTGAAAATCAGGACTATTTTCCCTGCTTGACTTGATGGTTATGATCCCCCATGGCCCAGAGAATAAACTAAGGAACCTCGTTCCAAGGTGCCCAACGCAATAATGCAAAATATTTTTGCCTTCCTACAAAATTTGTATAAGGTCATGTTGTGTGACGATGTGCTATCATACCAGACGGTATACTCCATTTTGGATGTTGCTTGCGGTATCAAAAAAATCAGGCACTGTAATGGGATGCAGATAATCTTGACTGTTACCAAGACCAGTTCTCAGAGATCTGAGCAATGATGTGTGTGTAAACACAAAGCACAAAGCTGACTTATACTGAGTCAAACCTCTGGTCAGCTTTGTCTATTCTGACTGACACTGGCTTTCCAGGGTCTCAGGCAGAGATCTTTTACATCACCTGCTACCTGATCCTGATCCTTTTACTTGGAAATGATGGAGACTGAACCTGGTTTGCATCGAAAGCAGACAGTCTTCCATTGTGTCACAACCCCTACATAGCAAATGAATTTGTAATGCTACCCCTTGCTTCAAATCCTGCTTCCAAATCCACAGTGAAACCATGGGCACAACCCTAGAGCTTTCCTCTCTGACTGAAACTTATTAATCCCTTCCCTCTTTACTCTCTTTTCTTTGTTACTTCCACCAAATTTTAGAGACACTCCTCAGGGCAAGAGCGAATCTTCTTTGTACTCTATGGAGCTATATGGTGGAGAGTGCCATGAAGGCATAGCTGACTTATGGTGACCTTTGCTGGGGTTTTCATGGCAAGAGACTGACAGAGGAGGTTTACCATTCCATGCCTCTGCAACCCTGGTCTTCTTTAGAGGTCTTCCATCCAATTACTAACCAAGGCTCACCCTGCTTAGCTCCCAAGGTCTGATGAGATTAGGCTTGCCCGGGCTATCCAGGTCAAGGTGATGGTATTATACAAGCAAGCAAGCAAGCAAGCAAGCATGAATTCATAAATAAATACATAAATAATATTAATATTGTTTTATTTATTTACTTACTCAAAGCCTCTCTCCCCAATGGGGAACCAACGCAGCTTACAACATCCTTCTCTTCTCCTCCATTTTAACCTCACAACAACCCTGTAAAGTAGAATAGGCTAGATTGTGTTTCTGGCCCAAGCTCACCCAGCAAGCATCCTTGGTAGAGTGGAGATCCAAACTTGGATCTTCCAGATCCTAATCCAAGACTAGTTCTCAGCAGCACTATGCATTTGTGAAGGCCTCACATTTGTGTAGCTTTTTTAGTCCTTCAAAGGTAGCCAGGATAGATAGTGCCATAGGCATCTGGTCCTTCAGGAATACTGCAGACTCTTTTCCTGAATTTTCAGCTTTTCTTAAAAAATGTTTTAGGCCTTTTTTTGAGTGACAAGGAAAAGTATGCATTCAAAATATATTTATATGTGTTTGTTCATTAAAAATTAATCCTACCTCTTCATCCTTCCCATTTTTGCCAATGACAAGTGTGGCGAAACAGGGCCTCTCCCTTCTTTTTTGTCTTAACTGATAGATCCCACTCTGCCTACACCTCCCTTGCCTAGCCCAGCACCTGGAGGAGCCATCTCGCTTTCCTGTCTCCGGGTAGTTGCTGCCACCCCTGTCCCTGTATGGGGTCCTGGTTAGGCAGGACAGCCTCCTAACCTCCCTCCTCTGCCAGTGGGCCCAAGCGGTTGGGGGACTATGTGAAACAGAAGAGCATAAATTTAAAAAATCATTTATTTAACTTCTAACTTTACATAGGCAAATATACAGTGAACGGAAGGAATAATAAAACAGAAACAGAAACCCCTACTCTATCTCCCTCATGCCCTAATTAGATGTAGTGTAGGGCAGGCCCGATACTTTCATACCTGGGGTTACATTAGATCTACATCTCCCCTCAGAGCCATCTCTCCTTCAACTCTAGCCACCAACTGTCAACTTCCAACTCCCCTCCACCAACTGACTTGCTCTCCCTCCAATCAAATTCCATTCTAGAACTGGCCCCTCCCCTCAGCAGCCCATAGAAAATTAAATCCACCAACAGAATGGCATTTCTCCACAACAACAAAGGAAGTGGGGTAACTGACAAGCATTTAAAAATGTGTATAACCTTCAATTTTATGTTATTAATATGTAGTAAAGTTCCTTTTAACCTATCAGATTCTTACAGTTCTGCACTGATCCATACACACCCAGTGGCCACCGAGGCTCCCTAACCACAAAAGTTATGGCTACAGGCCTCACGGTAGCATCTGTTTTCCATATGGAAGATATTTTTCTTGTAATTCTGAAGAATAGAAATTTACATATATGAACATTGATTTTGAACTTGATAAAGTGGTTTACCAACATTTGGAGGCAAAAAAATGCCACCTGTGCTGGGAAAACATATAAAGTTGGGCATGCTTGCATAATGATGTCATTCCTTGGTTTCAGACCAATGCAAAGCATAGTTTCAACTCCATTATAATCAGAACAGGAATAGAGATGGGCATGAACCAAAATACCAGGCCGAGTTCGTGATGAACCAGGCTGGTTCATGGTTTGCGAACTGGTGGTTCATCAGAGCCCATTTCTGACGAACCACCATGAACTTTAGGCTGGTTCGTTTGGTTCATTTTTTTGGTTTGTCACTGCAGACAGCCTGGCGCCAATCAATCAGTTTCCTAGGCAACAGGGGAGGGACTTCTTGTAGACCTTCTGCTGATCTGGAACTGGCCTTCTACTGACCTAAAAGTGATGATTTAATGATGTTTTCACAAACCAAATGAACTGGTTTGTGAACTGGGGCAGATTCGTGAAAGTTCATGGTTCATGAAATGCAATGAACCACGAACCGCACGGTTTATTTTTTTTCAGTTCGTGCCCATCTCTAAACAGGAACCTTGTGCATCTTGTATTTCTCATTTTTCTCTCCACTCCTTAATGTCTAAAGGAAGGACTCTCACTTCTTTGCAGAGGGAATTTTAGACCAGGGCTCCCCAATATGGTGCCTGTAGATACCGCAGCACCCACTGAAAGCTTCTGCCTGAAATGCTGAAGAGTTACTATCAGAATTAACCACGACCTTGCTCATGCTGTGGTTGGCTTTGCCTCTTGTGGCAGCTATTTTGTGGTAGGCTCCACCTGCTGTGGAAGTCATTTGTTGACCACTCTGTGTGAGAATTCCAAAAAGTGCCTGCAGGCTGAGGACACTGTTTTAGACTGTCTCTGGTACCTGTTGTGATAACATTTATTTATTTAGAAAGTGAATATGCCAGCACAAGTCTATGGTAATAATTTTGAGAAGAGCAGTTGTTTGCTCTATTGTAATCTGGCTTTAGTATTCTTAGTAGTTGGAACTAGGATATTTTAAAATACATATACATAACATTGGAGCTGTGCATTTCACTGTGAGGAAGGTACTGCATTGGACATTAAGTGAAAACTCAAAGTGGCGTATTTAATTTAGCAGGTGAGCAGTTCTAAGCAGGTCTTCTCATAATGCTATTTAGATCTATTTGATGGGGCTTACTTCCAGAAAAATGTTCTTAACTTTGCACTGTAGTTTTCTTTGCACTGCAGTTTCTTTAATTTGGCATAAATGTTTCCAAATGTAGCCTCAGGTTCGAATGTGAGGTATTACAAAAAAGAATTAAACTCGTAGCAAAGCTTCCCCACACTATCTTCCTAGGATGTTGTCATC
Organism: Eublepharis macularius; assembly: GCF_028583425.1. Taxonomy (NCBI): domain Eukaryota; kingdom Metazoa; phylum Chordata; class Lepidosauria; order Squamata; family Eublepharidae; genus Eublepharis; species Eublepharis macularius. Next base: position 140,995,200 of record NC_072793.1, read on the forward strand.
TCTTAGATATAAGTCAACAATAGGAATAGTCAAGAAACTCACCATAGGAGAGAGCTGTCGCTGATGGTGACATTTTACTATAGAGTTTTGAGTGAATGCTACGGTGTCATCCAAAGTAAGAACATCGTTTCCAGGTTGTGCCCAAAGGGGCAGCTATCAAGACAGTGTTCCCCTTTCCACTTCCTATTCCTCCTCCTCCCCAACAGCACAGCTGAACAGTGGCAGAAAGAGCTGGAGGGGAGCAGGAGGTCTTCCTGCTCCCCTGGTCAAGTGGCTTCTTTAGATGCAAGCAAGGGCTTGTGTACATTCAGTGCAGCTTCAACTACAACTGGACTCCTGGATTAGGACTTGTAAGTGCAAATTGGATGCCATACTCTTGTTTCTGAGATGAGTGATATAGATTTCAGTGTATGAAAAGCTCCTGATTCTGAGGTTCTAGTCAGCTTTAGGACTGGCACTTTCTATTTTCCAAATTAGGTTTTGCTTCATTTTGTAAGGAAAAACTATTTAATTGCAAAACTTGCTGTTTGTAGTTTACATACAGGCACTAAGTTGCCATTTTGTATCTCATTGCATGGAGATTTATGCATGGAATTTATGTTAACATGAATTGTGTATTAATATGCAAATCTCTGCCCTTCAACAGGAGAATACATAACATGCCCTTAATTTTTAAAAATTCACCTGGGTCTCAGTATTAAAGGATTTTCATAAAGTTTGTCCTAATTACAATAATTTTTAATGACAACTTAAACATTTCACAACTGTCTTACCTGACACTACTTAATTTCCTCATGTGAACTGTTTATTATAATCTAGGAATTTTGAATAGTAACATTTCTAAAAAAAAATCATAAAATTAAATGTTAGGCTTCTTTATCTTACACACGTGGTCTAGTTTCTAGCAAAGATTACATGTCTTATTTCTGTACTTCGTTGATTGTCCCAAAGTTATTTCTCTTTAATAAGTTGAATTGGTGGATGATTTTTGATATAAGCTCTTATTTTATTTATGTCATTTATAGTTCGCTTTTCTCACTGAGAATCAAGGTGGAGTTTGAAACTAGCACAGTCAGTATCAAGGGCATTTCAATAAACAATGCCATAGGGTAAATAAATGCAAGTTTACAAAAACATAACATTAGCAAAAATCCAATACGGAGTTGAAGAAATGCTGAAACAGAGCATAAGCAATTCTAGGACTGACATTAGACAACATGAATTACAATTGTGATTCCTTAAATATACCCTCCCCCCAATCTCTATCAGTTAACAGTTCGGTACTATAGGCAGTTACACCCATCTAAACCCACTGGGATTTAAAATGATGTAACCTATTACGGATTGCACTGTAAATCCTTGAGTGGATGGTGCTGCTGGATACATCTTAGTTACCTTGAGTAGGAAGTGCTGTCAAGATGTAGCTGACTTATGGCAACCCTATGGGGTTTTCAAGGCAAGAACATCTTACCTGATAGTGGCAGAGGGAATGGGAAAGCAAGAGCGGGTAGGACAGTAAGCAAAGGTTGGAGGCTGGGGATTGGCTGGTTTAACACCACCCCTTTAGAAACAACAACAGTAAAACTGACCTGTTTTATTCTCAACCAGCTTTCCACTTGTCTATACTCCCTCTGAGGCTGCCTGAGGCACGTGAAATGCTGCACCTCCTCCTCTGACCATTTGCAATCACATGCTTGCTTGAGGCAAGCAGATTGGCTGCTGATCACAGGGAGGAGGCAGAGAGGTGGAGCCTGAGAAGAAGAGATAATTATTTGTGAATCACCAAGCTTAAGAGCTATTTTGAAATCAATACACTTATTAAAACTTTGCAACTATCACACTTATCTTCTTAGAAATAAATTCTACTTTTGTTTAAGGAAAAAAGATCCTTTTTTTAACCTCACAACCAACCTTAGGTGCTGACCATTCTGTCAAACTACTATCTATAACAAAAACAAACCTTCCTATAAAGGTAAAGGTAGTCAGTCCCCTGTGCAGGCACCGAGTCATTACTGATTAGACATGGGCATGAAATGGAAAAAACCTGAAATGAGAGTTTCGTGTTTTGTCGTGATCCACAAATCACGATTCATGAAATTCCACGAAATTGACACGTTTGCCAAAATGATTCGTTAGTTTCATGATTTGTTAGAACCTGGGGCATCTCAACAGCCCCCTTCATACTCAGAGATGCCAAAATTGCAGGGAGACTTCAGCAGGCTCTCCTCCACCCACTCTCCAATACATTGATCAGGAAGGTCAATGGGAAGGGTGGGAAGGGAAGTGCTGCCAGAGTGCATGACTGAAACGGGGACCGGGAGTTGCTGGATCACAGAAGGACGAAGGACTGGCCATGGAACTGGACCGGGAAGATGGATTGAGGGGTGGACATGAGGCAGGGACAGTCCCAAGAGTTTGGGATGTGGAGGACGAGCTGGATGTTTCTCCAAAACCCTGCCATTCATCCCGAGATGTGCCCTAAGTGGCGGCCACCAGAGACGGTGTGTGGGTTCTGGCAGCATCTATGATACCATCTCACATTTCTTGGGAGAGAAGCATCAAGGATAGAAAGATGCCCAGCCCCCATTCTGAGTGGTGGTGGCTGATGAGAACCCATTTGCCGTACGTGGTGGCACTCTCCTTGGGGGTGTGGAAATTCTAAATGCCCAGGGGGGGCATCTCCCATCACCCCAGGATGTGCATGGGAGGGTGTGATGGACAGATAGATGCCTCCCCTTTGAGGGGAGGAAATCCTAAATATCTGGGGGAGGGTGTCTCCCCTCACCCTGGCATGTGCATGGGAGGGTGAGATGGACAGACGGATGCCTCCCCCTTGGGGGGAGGAAATTCTAAATGCGCGGGGTAGCCCATCTCCCTCACCCCAGGACAGCAGAATAACGCAATGGAATCATAGCCACCGGTCACCTCCACATCTTTCCAGCTGGCACAGGTCCTCAAAATACTGCAGCTCATGCAGTACCTGCCCCAGAACACATGCCCATGCAAAGGAGCAGTGGCATCTGAGAGAACCTACTCGCCGTATGTGGTGGACCACCCCCTGGGGGGAGGAAATCTAAAATGCCCTGGGGCCCATCTCTCCTCATCCTGGGACATGCATGGGTGGGTGGGATGGATGGACGCATCCCCCTTAGGGGAGAAAAATCTAAATGCCCAGGGGGCCTTCTCCCCTCACCCCAGGATGCGCATGGTTGGTGGGACGGACAGATGGAGAGACGGACGGACGGATGGATGCCACCCTCATTTGGAGGAGGAGAGCCCTAAACCACCAGACACACAGACACTTTGCCAGGCAGCATAGGTGCTCAAATGTAAATAAAAGAAAACAAAAATGAGAGTGAGACCTCAGCAGAGGAACCCACCAAGCTGTGCCCCATAGTCAGGCAGTGGCCCTGAGACTGGGGAGGGAGGGGACAGAGCCCACAAACACCATTCAGAAATCTTCACGTGCATGGATCGGACAGATGTCTCCCCTGTTCAGGGAACGTTATTCTTAACTCCCCAGGGTGGGTGCCTCCTCCACCCCAGGGTGTGAAAGTTAAGGAACAGCTGCTGACAAAACCCACCCACCAGACATGGCGGAACTGACAGAACCCTTGCCCTGGGGCTTGGAGGGGAAAAAACAGTCCCCCAAACAGAGTGGATCATGCACTCTCAGAAGCATACATGCCCCTGCAAAGGCTTCTGACAGAACCCATCTGCCATACCTGGTGGAACTCCCTTTGGGGGGAGGAAACTCTAAATGCTTGGGGGGCATCTCCCCTCACTCCAGGACATGCATGGGTGGTTGGGATGGATGGACACCTCCTCCTTGTGGGGAGGAAACTCTAAATTCCATAGGGGCATCTCCCCTCACCTCGGGACGTGCATGGGTGCGTGGGACGGATGGACGCCTCCCCCTTTGGGGTAGGATGAGGACATCACCAAACTCTTCTGCTCCTACAAGTCTACCCTGGGACAGGTAATTCCCTTGATCCATGGGCTGGACAGTTGCCTAGCCCTGGAGGATGAAGACACCACCAATCCCCTCTGCTCCCTGGGACAGGTCATTCCCTTGATCCACTAGCTGACTGGATGCCTATCCCTCTTTGGGCTATGGCAGTATCTACTCTAGCAGCAACATGCCCCTGCAAAAGGGTGGTGGCTTCCGAGAGAACCCACCCGCTGTATGTGGTGGTGCTCCCCTTTGGGAGCTACCCCTCTTTGGGCTATGGCAGTACCTGCCATGGCACACGATCGAAACTTCATGACTCCCCCCCCCCACAGACAGGACGTTCTCCATCACAGACCTACGCACTGTGAGACCTCGGGTGAGGAACTCACTTAGCTTTGCCCCAGAGCCAGGTGGTGGACCCGCGAATGGGAGAGGCCAAAGCCACCACACAGACACCTTGCCATAGATGGAACAGACGGATGGACAGACAGACGGATGCCTCCCCCTTGGGGGGAGGAAACTCTAAATGCCCGGGGGGGCATCTCCCCTCACTCCTGGACATGCATGAGTGGGTGGGACAGACAGATGCCTCCCCCTTGTGTGGGCTTTGGTCCTTTATTAAGGACCAAAATGCTTTTGAGAATCACAGTTTTCTTCTGTGCATCTGACGAAGAGAACTGTGATTCTCAAAAGTTTATGCTACAGTAAAGTTGGTTAGTCTTAAAGATGCTGCTGGACTCTTTTCGAGGTTTAAGATGAAAACCTTTGTTGGCAGCAAAAACTTTTTAAGGGAGTCACGGAGGTAGCAAGAGAAAGGTCACACAAATGCAAAAGGGAAGATGTTCTTGTAGTAAAGGCTTTGAAAAAGAACTCTGAGTGAGTGAAAGTTAAAAAAAAGTGATTATTGTGTCCAGAGCCCTCCTGAAGTATAAGTTTAAGATAAAGTAAGGAGGAGTTTTGATTAAAGGTCCAAAGTCTAAAAAAGAATAAAACTAAGCAAATAATTGTATTTGGTCTTTTCTCAGCTTTGTAGAAAGATCTATCTTGTCTGTCCATGGTTCCAATCTCTGATCTGAGTACCCATAGATCTGGCAATGTTGAGAATTAAATATATTGAGTTTATATACATTCTAATTAAACCAGTCAAAATTAGGTGGAAAAAGCATCCTTGTAAATATATACTTGTTATGACCCCTTTTTTTCCTCTTAGGTAGATTTTGCCTTTAAGCTTTTTATTCTTGCCCCCTCTTGGTAGAATACTGCCACCAGGAATATTATATTCCAAGGTATTTTATTTAAATTTCTCCTTTAGTAACGCGCCCAAGGGTTAGGCTTTTCATGGTATTATGTGGTCCTGAGGAAAGGAATGGGATATAGGAATGACAGATACTCTGGGATATAAAAAAATGAAGTAAACTTTTATTTTTATAAGAAGCATCTCAGTTTCATATTATTTCTAAAACTTGATGGTTTCAAAAGAGTAGTTCTCAATTCTTAAAGTTACTTTACTTAAACCCAGTCACACAGATCTTCTCTTAGGCTTCACACACAGTTTGCCTGCTTTTGATATTAATTTCTCTCTCAATTACAAGTAAGACCTTTTCTCAGGCGCGCACACAGTTTGCCTGCTTTTCCCTGACTGCATGTTCTTTCACAAACACACAGTTCAGGCTTCCACACAGGTTATATTTCTCTCAGACAACATAAATTTGCTCAGGCTGCACACAGCTTGCCTGCTTTCTCCTGACTAAGTATTTCTCTCAGAACTGCTTAAAAATACTCAGGCTGCACACAGCTTGCCTCTCTTGCCCTGACTGAATTTTTTCTCCACTCTAGGAGCAGAACCACAAGTGACAAAAGGCACAGATTGGACACTTGTCAGCTTCCCTCAAGTTTTGATGGGAAATGTAGGCAGCTTGGCGGAATGTTGGACAAGTGACAGTTGAAAAGTCCATTGGACAGCAGTCAGAGAGCAAAGCTGCAGGACCAGGATGCCTACATTTCCCATCAAAACTTGAGGGAAGCAGACAAGTGTCCAGTCTGTGCCTTTTGTCACTTGTGGTTCTGCTCTGATCAGTCAAAAACTGCATTCATTGCACCCACACTCTCAGTCATCAACCAATCATATCACTCACTCATCCCTCTCTTTCACCAACACTTCATCTGTACCACATCAAGCATTTAAACACACACACACACTTAAAATCATTACAGTACTCTTCACATTCTTCACCTTCAATGAAAAATAAATGATGATACAAAATTGTGTGTCCATTGATTATATCAATAGCTTTGAAATAAATTGTTTCTGTGCTTGAACTCCAGTTGATGGTAGTGCTGCTGCTGTTATATAAAAATATATTCTGCCACCAGTTTGCCATTTAATTTTTCTCCCTCTTTTTCTTTAAAACAAACCCCAGGAGGATTTCTTAGTATCCTTAGGAAATAAAAGTTTAGAAACTGGTAATAGACAAATGATTCACAAAAGCTGGCATTGTCCTTTCATGAAAGCACTACAGGAAAATCTACTTTAAAAACAGTAGAGGAAATGCAACACTACAAGAACTAAGCTAAGCTAATTATTTTTTAAACAAATAGATGGAGGTCATATAAAAGTGTGAATACATCAGAGACCTTTTCCCTCCATGCGAATTGTCAAATTCTTGTTGCAATCGGCAGCCAAGCATGTACTTGCTTCACATCTCCTTCTCGTTCAAAAAGAGTTTCAGTGTATTTGAGTAATGTGCCATAAAAACAACAACATATTTTTCCTCCTGAATGCTTTCATGTTTTTAACTTGAGCGGCAAAAAGATAGCTAAACACACTGGGTATGAAAGCACTTTCAGGTTGCCTTCCTTAAACCCAGATTTTAACTAAAGACAATCTGAGCTGGAAGTTGAAGTTTGGGCGTAGAAGAAAAGAGAGAGAGAAAGGAGGTTCTGTCCAATAAAATGTCCCCAACTTTAAAACGTTTGCAGATGAAGCAATATGTTTTCGATAGGTCCAACAGTCCACTTCCTTTTATATCCATTTTGGCATCTGGTATTCCACCCCCTCTTGGCAATGGACAAGAGAGAGTGTTAGTGCAATTCAGGGGGAAGATCTATGGACAGATGGCATTACCATACCCTAAAGAAACACAAAAACACAGCCCTCCTGATTTCTCTCCAAGTTTTGACCACTATCTTTCCTCCTTTTCTCTTCTATTCTGCCTTTAACAGGCAGATTCTTGCATTTTTACTTGGAAGTAGGTCCCACTGAGTCTTACTCCCAAATAATTATGTATAGAATGTATTAATTTTTAGATTTTTTTTTTACTTTGCCTTCTCACAGTATTCAGGGCAACTCCTATTATTCAAGACTGAACCTCAGAGTTACAATATATTCTGATTGATGCATAGGTGTTCTTAATGCCATTTGCTCAGACATTCCTAAAGCTTTGTTTACTCAGGATAGTCCTTGTGCTTGAGAGGGCTCTCTTACTAGTTGGGGACTTTTTGTTCAGTTTGGAATTTTAAAATGGAAAAAATTGTTTGCTTCTTGGTTTCTTTTTTAAAAAGTACAGTAATATTAGGGCTTGTTTTCCATTGGTGAGTTCAGTCAGCAGACCTGACACCCATCTCCATGACGATCCACAGATTCTACCACAAAGTTGGTGTTAATTTTTAACTACTAATATTCTTAGCAGAAGTGCAAATAACTCAGGATTAATGTACTTTTTATGTGGGAATTTGTACTTCTTCAATGAGCTGCAACTTAACCCGGACTACTAAAATCACTGAATTCCACAGATAGAAATCTGAATGCCTGTGCTTTCCTTCCACTCCTCCTGGATGTCGTCTTTTCTGTTTTTCCTCTGCTATGTCCCATGCCTGAAACTGTGCATCTGGAGAGATGCATGGTATGCATGCATCACTCTTATTTTTTATGCAGGTAGGAGGGTTGTACTGTCATGAAATGTTTCAGAGAGTTGCTTTAGCAAAGGGATAGGTGAGTGTAGACTATACCACTGTGAACTGTCTGTTGTGGTAAGTATGTTTCTACTAGGCAATTTCTACATTGTTTAATAAGTCATGTTTAAATTACTTGTTGCTTTGTTTCAGTATTGTTTAGTTCTGTATCAAATTTCTACTTGCTTATGCTTTGTATTGTTTTAGTTTTGGTTCTGTATCAGATTTCTGCTTGCTTATGCTTTGTTTCTCGTCATGGGGTTCTTGAGGTAAGAGATCATCAAATGTGGTTTTCCATTGCCTTCTTCTGCATGGTACAAACCAGGTTTAGCTGAAGTGTCACTGATGTTGTCTGTGAAAGATCCTCTGTCAGTGTCACCTTCCACTACTGCTGATGCCCAATAACTGTACTTCATTACTTCAAGGATTCCTCCACCCACATCATCAGTTCAGTTCTGCTTATATGAGTGCTGATTCCTGGATGGATGAATCTTAGTTTGGAGTCTCAGTGTTGACTATTCTGCCTTGAGTGAATCTGCTAGGAGTTTAGACTAGAGATGGGCACGGACCAGAAAAAAACTGAACCATGTGGTTCGTGGTTTGTCAAATTTCATGAATCACAAACCACAAACTTTCATGAACCTGCTCCTGGTTCGTGAACCGGTTCGTTTGGTTCATGAAAACATCACACCCAGGTCAGAAAATCATCACTTCCGGGTCAGCAGAAGGCCACTTCTGGGCCAGCAGAAGGTCTGCAGGAAGTCCATCCCCTGGTGCCTAGGAAACTGATTGATTGGCACCAGGCTGTCTGCAGTGATGAACCAAAAAGCGAACCAAACGAACCAACCTAAAAGTTCGTGGTGGTTCATCAGAAATGGGATCTGATGAACCGTGGTTCGTGAACCACGAACCAGCCTGGTTCGTGCTTAATTTTGGTTCGTATTTCAGTTCGTGTCCATCTCTAGTTTAGACTCTCAATCAAGTTTGAACTCCTGCACTTGCTTCAGCAGCACATATACTAAGTTTGAACTTCTGACAGGATTGCTCTCAGCTTCACTGACACACTTAAATCCCCTCATCATGTTAAGGTGTGTATCCATGAGAGCACACAAGAGAATTTTAGAAAAAAATCATCCTGTGTTTCATAGATTACAGCAAAGCTTTCAAATGTATAAATCATGAAAATCTACGGATGAGGTTAAAAGAAATGGGCAAGCCACAATATTTGATTGTGTCGATGCCCAACATCTACTCTGGAAATGAGGCTACAGTCAGGACAGAATACGGGAAAATAGAATGGTTTCCAACTGGCAAATAATTTCCAATTGTCTGTGTCAGACAAGGATGTATTTTATCTCCCTATCTGTTCAACCTATATGCAGAAAATGACTACTGGGGAATTACATGATTTTAAGGTTGACAATGAAGAAACTGAAATTCTTCCTAGAAGCTGAAATTCTTCCTAGAAGCTAAAATGATGAAACTGAGGCTATTATACTTTGGTCAAAGCATGAGAAGACAAGACTCACTGGAAAAGACAATAATGCTAGGAAAGGTGGAAGGCAGTAGTAAAAGAGGTAGACCTAAAGTGAGATAGCTTGACTCAATAAAGGAAGCCACAGCCTCCAGTCTGCAAAATCTGTAAGGCTGTTAACGATAGGACATTTTGGTGGTTTTTCGTTGATAGAGTTGCCATAAGTCAGAAGTGACTTGATGGCACATAACACACACATGCTTTGTTTCAGCATTGTTTTAGCTCTGTATCAGATCTCTGTTTCTTTTCAAAATTTATGCCATTCATTACCCTATCACATTAATTATTGAATGTCCCAGCTGTAGATCATATTGACTTACACTATGTAATCCACCTTGAGTCTCTGTGAAAATGGCGGACTATAAATAATGTGAATAAACAAAATAATTTGGAAAGAGAACAAAAAACAGAGATGACAAAGACATGTAGAATACAGGGTATGAACAGGTTTTCAGAAATTAGTGATTTGTAACAGGGTCTGCTGAATTTAAAAGTAAGCATTTGTATGAGTCAAAACTGCTAAACACCTTCAAGCCTTACAGATGGTCAAGAATCAATCTATGTCTAACTCAGAAGAAATGATGGAAGGCAGTAGGAAAGGAGGAAAGTGCAAAATGAGATGGTATGACCCAATAAAAGAAGCCATGTCCTCCAGTTTGCAAAATCTGAACAAGGCTGTTAATGATAGGATGTTTTGGAGGTTTTTCATTCATGTAGTCACTATAAGCCATAAGCAACCCAACAACATATAGCACACACACAAGAATCAATTTAAAGCAGAAGTTCAGACATCTTTGAATACAGTTGGGTTTACGTCTGAGTAGCTATGTGCAGGATGCAGCAGGTAGACTGAATTGCTCGTTTCCTGCCCTGCACCTTTTCAAGTGCTGAAATAGCTACACACACACAACTGTTTTGGCACTTGAAATGGTGTGCTGGGTATGGGGGAGCAAGAGTGTGTCAGCCTATTGCACTATGCCTGATCAAGCGTAGGCCCTTGTGGCATTTTTAAATCCTTTTGAAATAGCAGAGGTGTCCATGGTAGCCATTGTAGAGAGACTGGAGGGATCTTGTCTCAGAGCGAGGTTTGAGAGTTAGCAGGCTAAAACAGTGAATGTTTTCAGATAGTTTGTACCTTCTAAGAAATAACCTGGAAGAACTCCTTTGGCAGGAAAATTTGTATGTCCCAGATTCTGGCTTTTGGGGTAAAGCAGGCTAATTGCAGTGAACATTTAAAAGAGGAGACTGTGCTGTCTCAGAGTCTAGTTTTCAGGTATAGCTAAGGGCAAAGCTACAAGTGACGAATGACACTTGAATGGCAAGTGTATTCCTCCCTGTTCACTTGTGCTCCACTCAATCCACTTGCTGTTCAAGTGTCATTCGTCACTTGTAGCTTGGCCCTAAGTTACTGGAATTCCCAGAAGAACTCACATTTATACTGTGAGTCCTAAGGATGGGGAAAGGCTAAAGATTTACCTCAGGAATCAAAGTCTGATGGATAACTGCTCTCTGTATTCCTACTTTGTTAACAGAAACCTTTTAACTTTGTGAGCCCAACAAATGCTGTTACATACAGTTTCAAGCCTCTTTACTGAACAACCTTATTCAATTCAAGAACGTTAATAAAAACGACTTTTTCTCTTCTTTACTTCAAGCATCCTCTGGGAATTATTGCTTTCAGAAACCACTTAGGCCCTGTTTTTCAGGTGGAAATTGGGCTAGAGACCACACTAATCAAACTACACAGCATGCTGCTTCATTTCCCACTCCAACCTTCAAATGTATGTTTATTTATATGTTTCGTTTACATTCAGTGAGGCTTAAAATAATCAGTAATCAACACAAAAAATATTGACCATAGCACTGCAGAATCACTTTCCGGTGACATTTGAATGGGTCAATAATATAGATGACCATTTTACTGCACATTTGCATCTAATGTTTAGTAAAATCCTTTCTTCTTGGTGGGATGATATGATCGTGTTTATCCTAGGATAATTTGACCACCCATAGGGGCTTTTGTATATCCTTGAGAGAATAGGACTATAATATAATGGTTCGGGAGGGCTTTTATAAATGGAACAGGATTGTTGTTCTGTTTATTGATGCATTATTATGTTCTTGCTCCATTGATTCTATCTTTTTAATTCTCCCTTTTTTTGCATTGGTTATGACATATCATGTCTGATACATTTTTTGCATTGTTTTTATTTTCGTTTTTATTGTAGTCTTATTACAATATTTATTGGATGTGTCATGCTATTTGATTGCATTGTTTTATACTGTGTAATCCGCCTTGAGTATCAGTAAGAAAGGTAGAAAAGAAGTAAACAAACAAACAATCATTGCAGTGTGGTTAGGGCCTGAGGATCCTATATTTCTAAATCCCACTTTGCTATGAAGCTCAATGAATGATTTTGAACCAGTCACTCTCTCTCAGCCTAACCTACCTCACAGGGTTGTTGTGAAAATAAAGCTGAGAGGACAGAATCAAGCATGCAACTTTGAGTTCCTTAGAGGAAAGGGAGGATAAGAAAGTAATTTAAAAGTAGGATCTAAAATGTGTGACTAGAGATTTTTAGACATCCATGCCCGAAAATATTGGCTTGGGAGAATAAGGTGAGGGAGACTCTGAGCCACAAACTGTAGAAGCAAAGGACCAGTGCCGTTTCCTTTTTCCATGAGACAGCAAAGTCTTGAAGCATCCTTGTGACAGTTTTGGCATTGTTATGTTCTTTAAAATGGCAGGGCTAATATTCTTTCTCTGCCATAGATCTATGTGTTACTGTCTGTGCCTTTTGATGTAGTCTGAATAGGATACAGTTCCAACTTTATCCTTCAAAGTTCAACTTTGCAGTGCTTTCATGTACAAATATATACAGGAACTTGGAATGAGCATTCCATAAATATGCAAATTGTCTGTCAGATTGGACAGGCGGCATACATTATAAGCTGTGTTGACAGCCTGTAGCAAGCCATTCTTAGCTCAAACATGATTTTTTAAAAAAAAAATATAGTTGATTTCTTTCTTATTAAAAACATGCATGTTCCAAGTGGAGATGGACAGAAACTTTGATTTGGCTCATGTAGACATTTTTGTTTGTCACAATATGTGTTTTTGGCAAACACCTTGTGAGTGACAACCGTACACCCTTCTGAAGAAGTTAGGCATTGTGGAAGACAAACTGGGTACAAATGAGCAGTAACACTGGCATTTTTAGGCTTTATCTTTATTTTTGTTTATGAAGAGTATTGGGGAATTTCAAGTAATGCTACCTCATCTTCAGATTTATTTTCAGCTCCACAGTTCAAGATGAATGGTGCCGAGCTGGAAAGATTTCAGAGCGGAAGTTAAGGACAGTTAAGGATCCAGAATTAAATCATGTTAAAAAAACCTCTTGTCTATGAAAGCTTTGACTGGAATACAATTTTGTTAGTCTTCAAGGTGCCACTAGAAAATCTTAAGAAACCTAGTAAGTTTCAAGGTCAGTATAAGGTTAAGGACTTATTTCCAAGTAAACATAGATAGAATTATGCCACACAGGAACATGTTGCCTTTGATAATAAGAGATTTAGGAATGTTCACAGTGCAGGAAATAAGCCTTATAATGCATTTAAGACTAGAGCATCCAATACTAAACTGACAAGGAATAAAATGTAGTCAGAGAAGAGAATCATGACAACCATCTTGTACATGGGAGGAGAAAACTATTTTGACAATGAGTTGTTGGCATTGTTGATGTGACAGAGGAAAGTGGTTGTGTAGTGAAATGGTTATTATTTTCCTTAACTGAAATGGGTATCAGTGCTGCTGTGTATGAACTTATCTAATCAAAATCATTAGAATGAGACAAGTGAAGGAACTTTGAGAGGATCTTATTTCCCTCCCTGTCCCACTTCCTGTTCTAGTTCAGCTTTCCTGTTTCCCTTCCACTAGTAACCCACACAGCTCCTCCCCTTTCTCCATACCAACCAACCTAGTCTGTCCTCCTCCTCAGTTTTTAGCTTTACCCCCATCCCTTCTTCTTATTCCTTTCCTTGCTTCATTTCCATCCTCCTCTCTTTTAACTTTTTTGGTCTTATCCCCTACCCCACATGTTGGTTGATAATAACTGAGGTAGGGAAGCTGTGTCCATTTTTGGAGGGTTGACTAGCAGTCCCAAAATGTCCACTCAGATGTCATTACATAGACTCACAAGATCTTAGTCAATATCCTTTTTCAAATGTTGTGATGCACAGAAATCTTTTCTACAGTTCTGGGATTTCCAAAAATTTCTAGCTTTGAGAGTTTTCTGCAAAGCTTGGGCTCCCCCCTTCCTTGGTTTGCATAAACATCTCCCCCATCCATATGTGGCCCTATTGTATAAAGTTTTTAATTTGTTCTTTGTGCCAAGTACGGAATTAGATGTATGACAAGAGGAGACATTCAAGGACTTGTGAAGGCATCTCATTTTCCCCTCCCCACTATGTCCTCTTTTCCTTCCTTGTCCCTCGGCTTCTCCTCTTTTCCTGCTCCCTTCTCTCCTTTCCACACACTTTTGTTTGCCCCCCTATCTTCACCTCCCCCCCCTGGCAGCCATTCCTCTATGGCCCAGTTGCTTGGTGCTGGCTGGGGACCTGTGAGGACTTGCAGTGGGTACTTCACTTTTCCCTATATCCCCTTCCTTCACTATTTCCTCTTTCCCTCCTCCTGGTAGCCCCCATATGCTCCCCTTTCCTTATGTCCTTCTCTCCTTCAAACCTACTAAACAACTCACTTTTTGTCTGTCCCCCCATCTTCACCTATGTTTCTTAATTTACCTCATTTATATACTTCCCTTCAATGGGGACCAAAAGCACTTTACATCATTCTCTTTGCTTCCATATTATTCTCACAACAATCCTAAGAGGTAGGTTATGCTGAGAGTGTTTGACTGGATCAGAGTTATTCCACAGCAGATTGGTGATTTAAACCTGGGTCTCCCAGAGCCTTCTGTGAAACCCTAACCATTACACTACATTGGTTTTTGTGGGGTGGGGGTTGTTGTTGAACAGTAGCAAACAACCAGGCTTGGGTGAGTCATGCAAGTATCAAGTTGCCTTGTGGTTGCTTCTGGGCCTGGCCTCAACGATCCTCCCTCCAAAACAGCCCTGGAAATGGTCTTCTCTCTCATTCTGACTTTTATGGACAGCAAACAAGCCTGGAATACTGGCTTAACTGTTTATGGCTCTAGTCTCTGGATTTACGTATCTTCAGATCAGGGCCACTTGGCTATTAGTACATACAATATTCTTGTCAAAACTTAAAAGATTAGAAACCTCAACAATATAAAGTATGATTTGGAACGTTCTTCCCAAGTGATCCCAATACTATTTGGAAAAACTACTTCAAAGTGAATGTAGTGCAGCTGAATCAAACAGAAGTATGATATAAGGTAAATTGTTGTATTGTGACCTAGCCCAACAGTTACCTGAAAATCCCCTAACTCTTGTGAGTGGTGGTTTAAGGGGACTCAAGAGATATTGGGTTAGAGAAGATCACTGCTTACAATAAATTAATTATATCTGGGTAAACCTTAAGCCTTACAGGAGCCTAAAAGGAAACATGCTGTCAGACCAAAGACCTGCCTAGTACAACTTCCTGTTTCCTACAGTAGCCAACGAGGTGCTGTGCAACCTCATAAAGGCTGCATGGCATTAAGTCTGAGAAGAATTGAAAAAGGTTAGTTGAATGATATGACTGGCTTATAGTATAAAATGAAGCCTTAAAATGTAATTTTGCTGCTGTGATTTCTTAAAATATAACTGGTTTATAGTTCTTCAGCCTTACACTGGCTGGGCCGTTTAAGACAAATAATATCTTTACAAAACTGCAAAGAACAATATGCTTTCCTTCCAGCACTGAAATACTTCCACATGAACAAATAAGTGAGCCTAGCCTTGAATCGTCCAGTTTCGGTACAGTAGGAGAGATTATACAGCCTGCCTACCGGTGTTATGGAATTTTAGATCAAGTTATTTCAATCCATATTTATATAGTGCCATTAAAGACCTAAGTTTCCTTTATAGGAAGATATTGTTTGCCAAGAATATCAGTAAGAAAAGTGGCCCAGCCGTTTCAGGAGAAACCTCTTCAAAGAATTAAAGCGGCAGAGTCAGCTTTCCAACAGAAACAGAGTTCAGAATCCACAGCTGAGAACAAACTAGGGAGGCCCTGATTTTGCAAGTGCATATGGAAAGAAAAGTGTATGCAGAATATGGCCCCTGAAGCTAGTGTGCTGTGTCATTCTATTTGGCTTTCAAGATGGGTGGTGGCAGGGGTTAAATTCATAACAGTAGATAACTCAGCAAGAGCTATGAAACCGTTTGACAGAGGCCAGATTAAGACAGCATCTGAAATATCTGTCTTTGAAGACAATTATGTTAGGAATCAAAAGGGGTCTAATGTTAGAGACTTGCTTTTCAAATGCAACAAATCATTATACCTGTCAAGATTTATGGACAGATTTATTTATGTTGACAGTGGGACCACTAATGGTTTAACAAATGAGAAGTCTTGACAGATACAACTGATATGTTCAAGCATATTTCTCCTGTTTGAAGAAGGTGGGGGGAGGTAATGAGTGATCCTGACAAGCCATATTGGTACACCTCTGTCAGCACAAAGTACGTTCTCTGTTGTTAGATGGCAAAATGCAGGAGCCAGTATTGCTACCAAATTTGATGAACTTCCTGTTTCTCTCCGCTGTCCAGTCTTATACAGAGCTAAGTGAACCTAAGCCTATTGATTCCACTTCTTAGGAGACAAAATAGACAGAAGTTTTGCTGGAAAATGTCTTTTTTTCTACAAAATCATTCACATCACAGAATGCACCCTGTTTGGGAATTCATCAGTTCTCAAGTGAAGGCGTGGAGGTGATCAAGGCTGTACACCCTGTCCCTCTCCCCAAGCTTAGTTCATACTAAAGTTATATTTACACTGATCCTCTGCCATACTGTTTGCCTTGCATTTTTGTATATGTGGAACTCTGGTTCTGGTCTGGAACGTTTACCCTACTATAGTCTGTCCTGCCCTCTTTATTCAGAGCCTAGAACCAAACTTCTTGCAGCACTTTTGACTTAAACACTTCCTTGGAAGTAGAGAAGCTGATCTTCCTTCTTTTGGATGTCAACTCACATGCACATACAGAGTGTTGTTCTCTGCTGTGGCATCAAACAAAATTGGAGCAAAAGCTGTTTCTGAAGGGTGAAATGTCTTAACATGATGACTATTTTTAGGTCTGGTTATCTTAGCGATGTTCCACTCTCTTTGCATTTCATTTCAATGGCCTTTGGCTAAATGCAATAAATGCTAACTAACTAACTGATCCTATATATGTAGCATGTCATCCATGATCCTCTGTTTTCCAGTAGGAATACATGAAAACCTGCTGCTTTGGTTCATGTCCTGTTTGCCAGTCACAAACAAGGAGCCATGTTTTTGATTAACTATTTATCTGTTCATTGAGCTGCTCATGGCAGGTTGCTTTGCAATATTCCTTTCTAATGCCCTGTTAAAGCTTCCTGCTTCCCAGAAAGGAAGTCCCTCATCTAAAGTGGTGGAATCAGTTCTTTTGGCACGTGTAGCTGCTTTCCGGCTGGCCAGATACTCCATTGCCCTCTTGTTGCTTCTCTACACCGAAGTGGCAGATGGTAAGCCCTTAAAGAGCCAACTTGCTATTTGTACTTCCCGAGACAGCAGTAATCCTTACCACCTCCCACACAACTGCTCACAGTCAGGGTCATGGGAATTTCTGCCCCAACACCCCCAAAATTCATGATATCCCTGTTTTCTAGGATACTGGATTTTTTTGTACAGGAACCATATGGGAGGACATAAAGAGGCTCTCTGGAAGAAATACCCATAAATGCATTGAAACTGGGGTCAGCACACAAGCTTCTAAACAAGTCCCTGTATGCATTCATTTGGATACAATGAAACAGGGTTACTCTCTAGATAACTATTTTGGCCCAAGTGGTAAAAAATCTGCAACATCTTCCTATGAAGAAGTTTGTGTGTTAGTAAATAAAATAAAGGGGATGGATAATTGGCCATACTCATGGGGAGCAACCTGAACTCCAACAGCACTTAATAGATTCATCTTGACTTAGTCACAAGTTGTACATGACGAAGAGGAAGTGACAGCTATAAACCATGCCCATTGCCTTCTCCCATGTTGTTGGCCCTGCCAGCATTTCCAGAATCTCTGGAGTCCTCCTCAATTCTTTGGAAAGAGAACTACATGACAAGCAAGAGAATCTGGCAAGCTGTTCAGCATGGCTGCCATTGGTAACTAGTCACACAACCACATTTCACATGACACTTGCATAAGTTCTGAAAGAGCCAGCTGGGAGAACAATCACATTTTTCAAACAAAAGAAAATGTTACCATCTGAGTCATGGGAAAATGCAATAGAAGGCACAGAAACCTTGAAGGGAGATTTTTGAAATCACGGCATTCAGCAAATGAATAACAACTAGGTATTGACAGCCCCCCCTCTCTCCAAAGGAATCTGGAAAGAAATATTTTGCAAAATAAGATTAGAATCATTAAAAGAGTTAGGTTCCTGACAAGGATGCTCTGTACTTGTCCTCCTCAATTAACAAAGGATATAATCTATTTTAGGTATTTGGAAAAAGTAAATATTTTCCTTTTCATTTTTATAATAACAGTGTAATGAAATGCTTCCACTACCGGGAAATTCCATCCAATCAAAAACAAAAAAGTAAAGGAATTCTACCAAGGTCTGGAAAATGCTGTAACAACCATTTCTAGAGGAACACAATCCAAAATGTGTAGCTTGGATGTTTGTGCATATCAGTACAGTCCGCAACTCAAATAAGAGATATAATGCACATATCCATTTTGGCATATTAGAATGTGGGCTGTGGTCACTTTGGTTGAAAGTATGCTTTTCGTTAAGAGGTTAGTTGAGTTATGCATCTCTGCTATGTATTTCATCGGTGAACCAGCATTGAGCTATATGGGCATGAATTTCTCTGCTTGCTTCATCATCAATTCAACACCAATTTGGCAACTTCAGCCATGATGCTAAAAGTCTGTACTGCTGCATTTCATTTCTTATCTGTTTGTTGTGCTGATCCTAGTTTCTGATCAACTTGCCATGAGTCATCCATTGCATGTTTGAAGGAGTAACAAGTGAGCTCCTGCGCGCCTTGAATAAATAATTGGCTCAATCATCCAAGCACTTGAATTATGTTCAGGTTTTCCTGGGAGATGCATTAAAAAAAACTTGGTTTGTATCAATTCTTTTTGAGACCTTTTCCCCAAAGTTCAAATTCTTTCCCCAGTGCAGTTTCTTTTTTTCCTTTAAAAAATTAAGACATCCCATGGCTGTTTCCTCCCTCACATTTCAGCCACCCAAATGGTGCATTCTTTTTTAGGTTTCCACATGACATCACCCTCTATTTGTGCACAGACTAACAGTCCATTCTTTCCACAAAAAAAACCTACTTTATTTTAAACCTTAAAAAACCTGGTATTTCCTGGACAGAATACTATTAACATAAGAAGTTTTTTGTGTCTGAAGGGGAAACAGTGCAATGGCAGGACGTTGGTGAAGAGCTAGTCAATGACTTGTCAATCCCTTGATGATTGCAAGGGGCCAGTCCCTGGAAACAATTAGCATAATAGAAGAGATTGTCCGGTGTCTTCAAATACATGGATTAAAAAAACCTTTTACAATGGTATTGTGCTATTTCTGTGCATTACTGTGTTTCATGTGTTCCTCAAAATAAAAAATTAAAACTGAGTAAGCAAAGAATCCTGAGGGCCACAGAGGACTGCCAGCTTCTAGGTGGGGCCTGAAGTTTGTAACTAATTGTCCTAAAGGGCGGTATATAAATCAAATGTTGTTGTTATTATTACAGGCTACAGAGATTGGTTCCCTGAAGATAATGCTTGCTTTGGATGGTGGACTCCGTGGCATTAAACCCCACTGAGGTCCCTCCCTTACCCAAACCCTCCACAAACCAGGATCCACCCCCAAATCTCCAGGATTTCCCCAATCTAGACCTGGCAACTTTACAGGCATATGAGAATGCAGTAGGGGGAAGAGGGCTCTATGCACATCAGGGGTGAAAGGGAAAGCTCTTCTAAAAATTGAGAAAGTGGGTTATCATTGGCTGTCTGGAATCCCCATTGCAAGGGTGATGTCACACACAATCACATCAGCAGACAGATTACTAACAGAAAATCTTCCAGGTATGGAAGCAGCCAAGGTAAGAGAAAGACAGCATATGTCCCCATAAGTCAACTGTAGTCCTCAGGTTTCCGCTTACTTGAGGTTTCCCTACTTGAGGTAGCCTACCTAGCATCTCCTGTAGTCTGTTGAACTACCAACAAGCTTTGTGAAGATGAACAAAACAGGTGTTTGTGTGTGGGGGGGAGGGTTCATTAGGGGAGAGGCAGACCAAAAGGTATGAGGGTGCCAGACCATGAAGGGCTTTAAAGGTGAGGACCAACATCTAGAATTGGATCCAGAAATTAATTGGTAACTGTAATGATTTCAAGAAATGGGTGCATGTGTCTTTAAATGTTTGCTGAGATAGGTGAAGAGTGGGGGTGAAAGAGAGAGATGAGTGAGTGATATGATTGGTTGATGACAGAGTGGGCGGAGTGAAGGAGGTTTTCAGTTACTGAGGAAGAGAAAAAAGATTCAGTTAGGGCAAGAGAGGTGAGCTGTGTGCAGCCTGAGTGTGTTCATGTATTTGTGAGGGAAAGGCAACCTGAGTGGAAGCCTGAACTGAGTGTGTCTGTGAGACTATATATTAATTCTGTTTGAAGCAGGCAAACTGTGTGTGCGCCTGAGACAGAAAGAATTGAGAGTGAAAAGAAAACAGGCTAGCTGTGTGCTGTCTGAGGAGTTCTCTATGAGAGAAATATAGAGCCTAGAGAAAGAGGCTGTGTGTGAAGCCTTACAAGGGATCTGTGTGAATGAGTTTGGATGAAGCAACTAGAAGAACTAAGAACTACTTTTATGTAACCAATACGCTTCTTAAAAAAATACACTTTTATTTTGTTTTGTTATATCCCAGAGTTATTTCCCATTCCTATCCTCAGGGCCACATAGAACCACGAAGGAGCCTGACGCTTAAAACACGTTACCAAAGGGAAAACTTAAATAAAAATATTGGAATTTAATATTCCTGGTGGCAGCTAACTACCCAGAGGGTGTGAAGGGAAAGATTAAAGCAAAATCCACCCTAAAGAAAGTGACGATCATAACAGTAACCAGTGCAGCTGCTTCAAAATCAGTGTTATATGAGCTGCCCATAGTGATTTGGTCAGCACCCTAGCAGATGCATTCTGCACCACCTGAAGTTTTTGGAGCATCTTCAAGGGTAGCCATATGTAGAGTGAGTTACAGTAATCTAAATGCGAGGTGACTGTCATATGAATCAATGTGGCAAGGTCAGATTGAGATAGATATGGGGAAAGTTGTTGGGCCTGGCAAAGATGGAAAAATGCTCTTGTAGCCACCATTGGCATCTGTTTGTCCATAGGAAGCTTAGAATCAAGCCATCCCCCCAAAGTCTTCAATGAGTTCACAGCAGAAAGCTGGGCTCCAGCATTCAAGCATTGGATATTTGCTTCTGGTTGCTTATCAAGTAGAAGGTAGAGTTGGGTGTCATCAGCCTCAAATCTCCTAACAACATCTGCTAGAGGGCACATACATATATTAGAAAGCATTAGGGACAAGATCAATCCCCGTGAGATCCCACAGATAATTGCTCTTATCTAGCTGGAGCCAGATGTCCTCAACCAGAGATATTAAACAGTCTCAGTCCCAAAGCTCAGACTGAAGCAAGCCTGAAGTGGATCAAAGGCTGATGTATCATTCAAAAACCTCTGAAGCTGGTCAACCACTGCTCTCTCAATTGCCTTACCCAGGAAAGGCAAATTCGACACTGGGCAGTAGTTTGCTAGCTCCCCTATATCCAAGGAAGGCTTTTTCAACAGAGGTCTCACTTCCACCTCCTTGAGTGAGCTAAGAAATTGGTCTGATGCAAGGGAATGGTTAATAATTTCTCTTAAGGGTCTTCCCACCACATCATGGTGAGATTTAATTAGCCAAGAAGGGCAGGGGTCCAATGACCTGGTGGTAGGCCTTACAGGCCTCAGGGGTCTGTCAAAATCTGTGGGGTTAAGTGGATTGAAGGTGTCTGAGACTCAATATTGCAAATGGACCCAATATTGCAAATGGAGCCGCTGGTATGCTACCAGCAACAAACTTGGCAGCCAAGTTGGCAGAAGCACAGACACTTTATCTGTAAAATAAGTTGCAAATAAGTCACAGCTAAAAATTGAATAATTTACCACTTAAGACTCCATAGAAGGAATAGTTAACTGCCAAATCAATCTAGAATATGAGTAGTTTTTTTTAAAATTCATGCAGTATTGTAAAGTACATGCCAATTTAAACAGTTGATGTCGAGTTCCAAAAGCAATGGATGTCAGGTCCATGAAGATTTAAGGGATTAACAATAAATAATTTCTGCACACATAATTACAAAATATCTGAAGAAGTGAACTGTAGCTCACAAAAGCTCATACCCTACCACAAATTTTGTTAGTTTTAGCTGCGCTGCTGGACTCTTTCTCTTTTCTACTGCTACAGACAGACTAACATGGCTACCCACCTTAGTAATGACAAAATAGTTGGCTTTGGGTTGTTTGGTCTGCTGAATGTAGATCGAACATACATAGAAGCACATTTTTTCCATTCCATGCTGGAGAAGAAGATGGTGTGTGGTTGAATAATTCCCAGTTAGAATCTCAGCCAAGCATTAGGAACTGGCCAAATGACCATTTTAATTACAAAATTCCAGTGACACCATTCACTTGCATGCCTGCACAGACACAACAGAATAAATAAGTAAACCCATAACTGTGAACTAACAACAGAGGGACAAATATGCCCGTTCAAGCTGAAAATGTTACATTTTTTCAAGTAAACAGACAGGTATGTGAACTAGCCAGCTGTTTCAAATGTCAGTGGCTGGTGGCTACTTATGAGTACATTTATTCACAAGCCTATTGAAACTGGAGGCTAGAGGAAGTCTATTTCCAAATAAATTTACATGCCTCTCGGCTTATCTTTTCAAGTGGCAAGCTTGAAAAAAGAAAATCTACCTTACGATGTCTGTTTCCATCACTTGCAACTTGCTGGGAATGAATGGATAATGTGAATTGAAGAGAATGCTTGCTAAACTAGGCACTTTATTATACTAACTTTAGGCAATAGTCTATGCAGAAAGATCAAGCTCTTGACAGCTTAAACATAAATGCATTGTTACAGATTTTTTTTAAAAGACTCTGAATGTTGTTATTTAGAAGCAAACTTGTTTTTAGGCTCTTGTAATAAAGTAAATCAGGGGTTCCCACAAGCATATGCTTTTCTATTCTCCAGTCTGTAGGAATCCATTTTGTACCTTACAGTGAAAATTGGATAGTTCTTCTTTTTTTAAAGAGATAAAGAGTGAGCAAGAGAGCCAGGCATATGTCTGACATCAAAATGCATTTAGTAGAAACACAATAGGTAACGTTGTTAATGCAAAAACATTTTGGTATTTCAAGAAACCATTAGATAGCATCAAGGGAAGGCTAGAACTCTAAAAAGAATGCATCTTGACAAGCTGAACTATTTTTTTTCACCAGTCCTGCTCTGCTCCTTCCCTGGAAAACTCTGAAAGTGGAATTAATGAGATCAGATTTGCTCATGGTTGATTGTCTTGAATGGATGACCAACCTTCCACCAATCTAAATTTTAAGAGGTATATATTTGTCATTGCTTCTATATAAAAAAATGATGTGTCCTCTCCCCACCCTGAATTACTGGTAGGTGATAACATGTCAATATTACAGTTGTTCGGTCTTGTATATCTTATTTCTTTAAACTGGATATAAACATCTTCCACCCTTTTCAACATACCAAATGATTTTACACTCCGTTCTTGTTAATTTTTTCCCTTGCTAGTTTTGAGAGACGTCTTTGGGAGTGGTTAATCTTTTAAAGCAACATTATGCATTATAATACCAAGTGTATACTTCACTCTAGTAATCCTGCCGTAATGCAAGCAATATTAACATGTTCTGGGAGATAGAGAACTACCAGGGGACCTGGGATTCTTCCAGCAGAAGCAAAGCAAAGAGGATTTTTCCCAGTAAAGAAAAGGATGCTGTGTTTAATCCCACAAGCTAAAAACATCCTACATATTAATGATGAAAGAAACGGATGGTTATAGCAATTTTAAATGTAGGATAAAATGGTGCATCGTCTACACACTTAAATGTTTACATGAAGAACAGTATGGTAGAACAAGATTTATTAAAATCAATGGATTAACTGTAATTAATAACTATGGGTATGTTATTAACTTTAATGGGTCTAACACTTGCAATTTACTTTATGCTTTGCTTTCCGCTATGAAGATGCTCCACGATCTAAAGAACAACTCCAGGAATACGGCAGGGTGGTGCTAAAATATACTATGTATTATTATGACATAATGTTGGGTGTAGCATTTGTTTTTGTATTATTTGTAATTTATTACCTTTTCAGGATTTGGGGAGTTCAGTAATCAAATGCACTGTTGCTCTGCCAAATGAAGAAATCTTGAACAGGTGAATGAAAAACTACAATTGTTAGAACTGCTGCCAACATAAAAAAGAGAACTGAGATAATATGTCTTGACATCCTGGAGCTTCATACATCCAAGTATCTCTATTGATTGTAGGTTCAGCTTGGACAAATTCTGGATGCTCTGCTGAAGTCATGACAATTTTGTCCAATTTTGCTAGTGCAAGGCAAGGCAAGGCAAATAGTTGAAAGCTATAAGTGGTCACATAGGATGCTTCACACAGCGAAGTCCAGTGAACTGTAGATTGCGGAACAGTTGTCTTACTTGGGAGTAATTCTTGCTCCCACCTAGGGAGAAGAGCTTCTATTATTCAAGAAGAACTGACCAAAGAGCACATTTTGCAAAGATGTGCTGTTTATTTGAGGTAGTTTGTTGGTTGGCATGTTGGGAAAGAAAACAGGGAAGGAAGGAATGGGTTACTTCTGTTTGTTTGTTTTATGATGGGTACTCCCAATTGTTTGAAGGGACAACGGATAGCAACGGTAACCAAACTGGCCTCTTTTCATCGCTGGACAGCTGGGATGTTGTCATTCATTTTCATTGGATGCAGACCTCAGAGCTGTCATCCGTAGCTTTTGACACTTAAAAATTAGTCTGCAGCAATGAGCTCTGTTTCTGAACTTGGTTTGCAAATTGAAGCTGGTAAAAAAAGTTTATTTGCCAAATGCTGTTCCTTTTTGCATCTGTGCAGAAAGTATTCATACTGGCGACCCTTTCCAAAAATATACTTGAAAACTAAAACTTTCCTGCTCACCACACAATGCCTTTTTATTTCTTCAGTTGATCACCCACAATCTTGAATCACTGATAAATTCAAGATTTAAAACAATCTGTATTCTAACATATGTGCTACTTTCGTGTCTGCACTGTAAGTAGCATTCGCCATCACATTCCACACTGGCCAGTACCTGCTGCTGGCACATGCTCTGAATCAAAGGACAGGGTGTCATGATGAATAACATACATTTACAGTGCAATCCTAAAGGAGAGTTACTCCATCAACGTGCGTAGACTGGAGTAACTCTCCTTAGGATTGTACTGTTAGTGTTCAAGGCAATGCAATGCCTTTCCCTGTCCTAAAAACTGCAGTGCTCAATCAAGTAGCCATCCAAAATGTTACAGGTAGACTATTTATGATCAGTTTAGCCACTTTATAAGCAGCATCCCCTTTAGCATGGGATCAAAATTCAAACAACCAAAATAGACAACCCAGCCAAAGAACTAGAAAGCTAAGCTGCATGGTTTCCTTTCAGCAATACTGGGATCCTGTCAAGCAGATACCACAGATGAGCAAAGTACTTATTTCACAAGTATTCCCCCCACCCTGAGGTTTCCTGGATAGATTGGACAGTCAAAACTGGAAGAAGCTTTGTGGTTTGTTCTGCATTGGTATGGTATCTTCCTCTGCAGCGAAAGAACCTGCAGATGCAAATATTTGCAATCCAATTTAGAATGCTCGGGGAAAAGCAAGAGGTCCTCATGCTCAGTGTTTGAGGGTGCTGCTCATGATTTGTGATAAAATTATAAAGCATAGGAATGATTGCGCTTCACTACTGCAGATTCATTCACATAATGGAAATGTACCATGTTAAGGTGGTTTCATACAATATGGATTATAAACCCACTATTTATTAAAAATTGTACAAAGAATATTCATTCTTTTTTATTTTGGCATACCATAGGAATCCTGGATAATCCTGTAAAAATAAGTGAGCTTTACCTCTTACATGTTATGAGGATCCACTATGAAAATATACAATCGTACTCAGATTTAAGCCCCAGGTCACCAAAAGTACATCAGTAACTTCAGGTGGATTCCAATTTTATATTTTCATAAGTAATTGTCTTAGCATATGCATCAGGGATTAGCTTCCTGTTTTATCAGGCTGAAAACAATACAATGGTGCAAATACATATTGCACTGTAAGGGATCTATTTTTTCAGTGAAAGAGATGCTTGGTATCTTTCCCTGATAGTATCAGAAGCCGAACCCAGGATCACCCATGTTAGAATCAGGCAAGCTGTCACTGAGCTACAACTTCTCTGCCAGGAGAACAGACAGGATATTTGTCCAAGACCAGTCTATCTCCATTCTGGGTATTTTGTGCGCTGTTGGTCAAATTATCATCTCTTACCTTCAACTGCCCATTTGAAAAATAAGAACTAGTGGCATACCTTACAGGATCAACCTCCTAACACACAAACAACTTTTTGACACGAGAATTATTTTCTTATAGGATCCACTGAACATGATTTATCTGAGAAGTATATCCAAAGATAACATAGTAACCCTGGGTGATGTTTACTACTGTACTGAATGTGACAGCTTTCAAAGTATTATGTATATTTTGAAGGTTGTACATGTATAGCTGTGACAGCATGTCAGTTATAATTCTTGTAAAAAAAAAGGTTTAATTTATTATGGTTCAAATATAAAATACACACTGTAAATGCTTTAAAATAAAGTAGTAATCTTCTAATTGCTGATGGATTCATGTGCATTATGTCCAAGGATAGAAGCAGTTTAATTGACTTAGACCTCCCCATCTCCTCCTCTCACTGCCCTGAAATCTGACTTATTAGGGTTAATGGTAGACAAAGACAAGAGAAGAGAAATCTTTGCATAATGGAAACGAAATTTTAAACACAAAGTTACATTTTAAGAAATGATGTGGTGGGGAAAGTATTTAGCTTCCTTATGTAAGGTGCTTAGGATAAACTGAGGTGTTGCGAATAAATATGTTGTAAATTGCTCACTTGAGTGTGCTTATTTCATTTTCCTGATTTTGATAATCAGTATTATAAAATGATACTTCTGAGGTTGATGTATTTTACGAAGAGTTGGTTGTGTTAGTCTGTTACAGCAAATTTAAAAAAAAGTCCAGTGGCACCTTAAGGTCTAATGATGTTTATTTAATGATGAGCTTCCGTTAGTTACATCTCACATCCTCAGATCTGTGGAAGTGTGAAAGTGAGCTGTGACTCACAAAAGTTGTTAGTCTGTAAGGTGCCATCAGACTTTTGTTTTATTTTGAAGTATTGTACAGCATAGTTTAGAGATTATGAAACTTTCATGCATAACTGTCTTTGTGTGTAATATCAAGATGGAAAAAAAGATACAGTAATGCAAAGTATAAATAGTATCAAGACATCCAGTTTATTTAACTTATTGAGCTAGCTCTTTCAGCTTCAGAGCACAGAAACTTAACTGGATCACATAGCTCTTCACCATAATTCCCTAACAGCAAGAAATCTCAACCTGATCAGTGCCTGGATGGGAAATTGCCTGGAAGTAAACTGGAGTACACTAGGGCAAACAGCCCTAATTTCACATAAACACTGATAAGGTCTGAAATAACCGGGTAGCGGTGGATAGCTCACTAAAAATATGGACTAAGTGTGCAGCAGCAGTGAAATCCCACGCCAGAGATTATTAGGAAAGGCACTGAAAATAAAATGGCCAGTATCATAATGCCTTTCTTGTTTAAATTCATAGTTCAATCGCTGTACTATGTACAGTTTGCTCATCCCATCTCATGAAGGATATTGCAGAAGGGTAACAATGGGAAACAAAAATGGTCAAGACACTTGATTACCTTCTCTATGAGCTCTAATCCGACCAGTATACCACATTCTGAGGCCGTCACCATGTATGTTTCTTTCTTTTTGTCACTTTCCAAGTTTTTGCTGCTAAGTCCTTAAAATAATAGTACTTAATTATGAAATTAATTAATTATTAATGTTTTGTCTTTTATTGTTATTATCTTCCTGAGCAGGTCGTACAAACCACTATTCTAAATAATGCTTTTTATAGGGTAGGGTAGGGTAGGGTTGGGTAGGGTAGGGTAGGGTAGGGGGCACTGGCCTGACCTGGATAGTCCAGGCAAGCCCAATCTTGTCAGATCTCAGAAGCTAAACAGGGTCATCCTTGGTTAGTAATAGAATGGGAGACCTCCAACGAAGACCAGGATTGCAGAAGCAGGCAATGGCAAGCCACCTCTGTTAATCTCTTGCCATGAAAACCCCACCAGGTTCAGTTCATGGAACCAAAGGGGCAGTGGCCCAAAAAAGTTTCAGAACTTGTCGCAGCACTCACTAATACTGAGTACTGGCACCTTTGAGGGGAGGGGAGGGGGAATCTCCCAAGTGGGGAAATGGTGGAAATAATTGGAACCATATAGAGGAGTAGTGGTAACTTTTTAACAAATGAGCGAGTGAATGAACAAACGAACAAACAAACAAACAGCACTGGGTAACACTACCCTGAACGTATTCATGGAAAAACTTTCCAGAGAACTTGCAGAACCCCTGTCCATCATCTTCAAGGCCTCCTGGAGGACTGGGGATGTGCCACAAGATTGGAGAAGAGCGAATCTTATCCCAATCTTTAAGAAAGAGAGGAGGGATGACCCGGGAAACTACAGGCAACAGAAGTCAGTCTGACTTCTGTTGCTGGGAAGATATTAGAGCAGATTTTAAAGGGATCAATCTGTAAGCATCTGAAGGACCGCTCAGTGATCCAGGGAAGTCAGCATGGTTTTGTTCCGAACAGATCCTGCCAGACCAACCTGGTTTCCTTCTTTGATCGAGTGACCAGCTTGCTGGATCGGGGGAACTCTGTTGACGTGATTTATCTGGATTTCAGTAAAGCTTTTGATAAGGTCCCCCATGACATTCTGATGGGCAAACTGGAAGACTGTGGAGTAGACTATAGGACAGTTCGGTGGATAGGGAACTGGTTGGAGGACCGCACTCAAAGAGTGGTGGTCAACGGCGTTTCATCAGATTGGAGGGAGGTGATCAGTGGGGTGCCACAGGGCTCGGTTTTGGGCCTCGTACTTTTCAATATTTTTATCAATGATCTGGATGAAGGAGTGGAAGGGCTGCTCATTAAATTTGCTGATGATACCAAATTGGGAGGGGTAGCAAACACCCAAGAAGATAGAATTAAAATTCAACAAGACCTGAATACTCTGGAGAAGTGGGCAGCTGTGAATAGGATGCAATTCAACAAAGACAAGTGCACAGTATTACATCTGGGCCACAAAAATGAGAAGCACAAATACTGGATGGGGGATACACTTCTGGGCAGTAGTATATGTGAAAGGGATCTTGGGGTAAGAGTGGACTGTAAACTGAATATGAGCAGTCAGTGTGATGTGGTGGCAAAAAAGGCTAATTCAATCCTGGGTTGTATCAAAGGGGCCATAGCATCGAAATCGCAGGAGGTCATAGCCCCTCTCTATACTGCCTTGGTCAGGCCGCACCTGGAGTACTGTGTGCAGTTCTGGAGGCCTCACTTCAAAAAGGATGTGGACAAAATCGAGAGGGTGCAGAGGAGAGCGACGAGGATGATCAGGGGTCTGGAGACTGAGCCCTACCTGATCAAGAGTTAGAGGTGGGAGAGATTCTGGCAGCTTTAGGTATCACTTAAGTCCCCAGATTTTTAAAATCAAAGATGGTTCCAGGTCTTCCTGCTCTTTCTCAGATGAAGAGTTTCAATGTCCAGCCCTGGAAGGATCCTGGCAAGAGCTCTGTGAAGGAGATAATTTTGGCCTAGGCCATTTACATGTTAATATTTCCAGCCTCATGGCGCAGAGTGGAGGAGCCCCATGGTGCAGAGTGGTAAGCTGCAGTACTGCAGCCCAAGTTCTGCTCATGACCTGAGTTGGATCCTGGCAGAAGCTGGGTTTAGGTAGCCCGCTCAAGGTTGACTCAGCCTTCTGTCCTTCCAAGGTCAGTAAAATGAGTACCCAGTTTCATCGAGTAAAGTGTAGATGACTGGGGAAGGCAATGGCAAACCACCCTGTAGCAAAAAGTCTGCCAAGAAAAGGTCCCCCCATGGGTCAGTAATGAGTCGGTGCTTGCACAGGGGACTACCTTTACCTTATCTCTCATTACTTAGATTTGCATTTTCACTATATAATCATCATATGATTGAACTGGATCCACTGATTGGTTATGGGACCATCATAGAAGCATTGTCAATTTATTAGTAGTATTCAAGAAGGGCCTAAGAGAATGTTTGAAGTTGGCCAGCTTGTACAATTACAAACCTTTGGCTATAGATCAAGATGGGTAGCTGTGTTTGTAGCCGTGTAGAGCAAGAGTCCAGTAGCACCTATAACAAAATTTGCGGTAGGGTATGAGCTTTCATAAGCCACAGCTCACTTCTTCAGGTACTCTTGCTCTTTTCTAAACCTTTGGCTGTAAAGTCTAGTAAACCAATGATGAATTACAGGATAATTATGGGTAGTCTCAAAAGCTTATGCATAGCTTTCTTGATGGTTCATGTGACCTTCTGAAAGTGAATGCTTTGAGAGTTGCCTTTGTGATCTATCAACTAACATATGGCAACCAGAGCTCTGAGAGGCTTATGAACTGCCCCTAGTCATTTACTTTAGTTTCTTAATAATAACTTGCATATCAGTAGTGTTCACTGTTTCACTCCTATATGGCTAGTTTTCGTTGCAAGTATCTAGGAATAGTTACGCTTTTGGAGCTTTTATATTATCCAGTCTCTGTGTATGTGTGTATACAGGTTCCCTAAGTGTCAGTGCCACGTGCAAAAATTGTCATGATCTGTGGTTTGTGGAAGGATGGACAGTTTGGACTGCAGGGCTTTGAAGTGCATCTTTGTCATCTTTGATTACACAGTTGTCTTGGGAAAGAGGGAAAAGAAGGGAGTGCTGGTCTTCATAAAACAGCCATTTCATTATTTGTGTGTGTGTTGTTTTTGCAAGCAGCAACAATGCCTGGTTCTGCTTCAAGTGACGATAGGAAGAGGAATATAAGGGAACAATGATAGAAAAGTAAGAGACTGATAATGGAGCAATACGTGTCAATGGCAGACATATAGAAGTAGGGTCCTGCAAGAAATTCCCTCACTAGTCCCTGCTTTCTCTTCTGGCTTCTGACATCCTCCCCTTCCAGCTACCTTTCTCTTCCCCACCTCCTGCTGCCTCCTCCCCCATCTTCCTTCTGCGCCCTACTTCTTCTTCCTTCTCTTACTCCCCATTGGTTCCCACTTTCCACTTGCCCTCCTGCTTCTGCCTCCTTCCTGAGTCCATCTCTGTCACTTCCTCCTCCTTGATACTTGGAAGGAAAGAAGGTGATAATTGGAGGAGGCGGATATTGAGTGCCAGCCATGTTTGGGCTGAGAGGGAGCCTACAGTTAGTAACAGGCTCTTTCCCAGCCCAGACACAGTTGACATTCAGCCTCCTCTGGCTGTCACCTTCTCCAGTTAGCAGTCGGATCCTTTCTCCCACTGAGAGGTAGTTTATAGATATAAAACCCTAAATATCCTTCCTCAAATACACTGCCTGGCCTGAAATGAAACAAAATGGATGCCAGGCAGGTAAAAGGCTGGACAAATACTTTAAAAGGGAGCCAGAGTGGCTGACTAAGTAATGGGCTGTCCAAGCCTCAGAGAGATACATAATTTAGGACAATGGGTTTCCCAAAAAGCTCTTGACTAATCTCATCCACGCTTGGCCTCACTCATTTATCCTAATTAAGCAATACATAACACTGTTCACCAAACTGGTAGCTTTTTACATCTGGTATTCACAGGGCCATCATCAGGCACCATTTATACTTATTATCCACCACTGGAAAATCCATCAAGTTATTGTTTTGGGGGTGAATACGTCAGCTTGCCCCAGGGAGCATTTTGCCCTACATCTGGAGCCCCTAGCAACCAGTGTGTATGTGTTTGTTTGGGGACGCATGCATATACCCCCAAATCTGTTTGGGCCTTCACTTCTCTCCGTGAAACGCTGGTCATTTTGCTGTTGCCTCCATGGACCTTCCCTGAAATTGCTTTCTCCCCTCTCTTCCCTCATTTCCTCTTATTAGCTTTGTATGTGTTCTGTGTGTGATTGTATGTTTGTCCTTTTATTTCTCTTTTAAAAATAATATTTCTGGCTGAACATCTGGCAGGTTTATTTCAAGAGTTTTCTTAAGGGAAAAATCCCCATAAACATTGGTGGAGAATTCCAGTTGGCCTAAGGTTGCCAGGTCCCTTGAATTCCCCAGTGGAGGACTGGGAATCTGGCACTCACCCTCTGTGGTTTTCAGCGTCTCTTGTCTCTCGTGCGCAGAGCACGCGTGCACCCCCAACATGTGTGATGATGTCACTTCCGGGAAGTGATGCCATCATACGGGTCAAAGGGTGGCCTGGCATGCGCTCCCGCTCTCACCAAAGGGCTGAATCTCCCCCCATGGGCCAGATTCGGCTGGATTGCAAGGTACAGGAGCATGCCGCCGGGGGCGTGCCATGCCACCGGGGGGTGCCTTGGAGGGTGCGTTCCTTGCTGGCCAGATAAGTGGGGTCAGGGGAGGAGGTGGGAACAGGGGATCCCTCACCCCAGGTGGGGGATTGGCAGACCTAAGTTGGCCCCTCTTGCTTTGTCTCCTTCAAGTTAATTTCCCCCAACTAATTAGGAGACTGCCTATTTGGCTAACATTCCCACCTGCCCAACAGTGCACCATTGATTTGGAAGGGCTGCTCAGCATCAAACTGACTGCATGTTCCCTGCTTGTCCAAACATCACCACCACTGTATTGTCGAAGGCTTTCACGGCCGGAGAACGATGGTTGTTGTGGGTTTTCCGGGCTGTATTGCCATGGTCTTGGCATTGTAGTTCCTGACATTTCGCCAGCAGCTGTGGCTGGCATCTTCAGAGGTGTAGCACCAAAAGAACCGTTGTCTTTTGGTGCTACACCTCTGAAGATGCCAGCCACAGCTGCTGGCGAAACGTCAGGAACTACAATGCCAAGACCACGGCAATACAGCCCAGAAAACCCACAACAACCATCACCACCACAGCTTCCCTCATTCTTCCAGGCTTATCCTCTTTTCCCCACCGCCTCACTCACTCACCTGTCAACATTCCCTTCCTCTAATATTTCCAACAGCCTCCTCTTTCCCTGCTTAACTCAGCTGGCTTTCTTCTCCTTCATCATTGTGTTTGTCCATGTCACTGCCAGCTCCTCCCTCTCCCATCTGTTCCCCACCAGATAGCTGAATCAACTTTGTTTGGAGTGGAACGTAGGATACATTTTTCAAGTATTTTTTTCCCTTGAAGGCAATGGTTATTGCTATTGCTAGGCAACTTCCAAAATGGCAGCCATGAGTTTGTGATGTTATATTGCGAGACTGGCTGTATTTACTTTGTACCTGCCCAAACACAGATGTTTTTCCCATTTGTGTTTTTTTAAAAACCCTTATTTTTCATTTTAAAGTTTTGGGATTTGGGTACAGCTGAGCTTGGCTTGGCCCTGGCCACCATGCAACTGTGCCTGGCCTGCATCTGGCACTGCTGGCAGCCACCCTGCAACTGGGCCCAGCATGTTAGTAGCAGCCAGCCAGCACACAACTAGGCACAGCCTAGTGTTGGCTGCTGTGCAAATGAACCCAGGAAGAGGAGGGAAGCAGGGGAAGCTCAAGACAGGGGGCAGATAAAGGTTACTTGGTTAGTGGTTGGGAAGAAGAGAAAGCAAACAGGAAGAGAGGCTTTGGGGAATGCCTGTGGGGAGACAACAAAGTGAAAATGAGATGATCCCTGGAAGTCCTTACTAGCTCCCCATTTGTATCTCATAATTCCATTATTGCTTTTAAAAAGCCTTAAAAAGCACAATTTAATTGAATATTGGAGCAAGTATAGAAAACACCTGCTTAAGGAATGAATTTATTTACCACCAGAGAATGGTGTATAGTTGTTTATATATAAACAAGCAATTATAAGAACTTCATGAACATTTTTTTTATGTCACACAGCAATATATTCTGATGAAAAATGATAAATAAGCCACTGAGAATTGCTGAGAGACTACAATAAAATCATTGATGAAAATACTAGTTGCCTCAATGAAATTTCTAGGTGTCGTGGTGACCTGGTGCCTGGGATTTATTGAACCCTGATCTACAGCAACATCACAAAGCTGCTGCTGTGGTCATTCTTGTTAATACAATTGGCCATGGGTTGCATCTATTAAGTTTGGAGCTAAGCATTTACAAAGTTTTCTTGGGGTGAAAAAAAATCTACTTCTTCATGAAGTTAGTTTTCTCACATCTGCTCCAAATTCCAATTACTTCGGTAATAAAATGTAAGAATATCTTTTCAGAAGATCATTACTTAAATAATTCTTTTTGCACTATCCCTGTGGCTTAACCTGTTCTATAAAATACTGAAAAATGACCCGTATCAGAGATTTCATTTCCATACTTTGTATTTCTCATTCCTCAATTAGTTCTTTGGCAAGTTGCAGAGCTTGTGTACAGTATGAAATATGAGTGTTATCTGGGATGCTGTCTTCATTTAAACTAGTGATATAGGTACAATCCTGGCCCTATTAGAATGGATGGCAAAAGCTTCTATCGAATAATTGCACTATTTCAGTGCCTCTTGGTACATTATTCTCTATTAATAAGTGTCAAGGCCAGCACCATTTGTTGGTATAAGGTAGATCTGGTTCCTCATTTTGATGGCATAGGTGGTAAAAATGGGTGTTAGCTTGTGGCTCATTTCTTATTTTTGATGGCTCATCGTGCAGGTTTTAATTCTTATAAAATAACATTTTTACAAGGCTACTTATACTCAGGGGTTCACAAAACATAAATCAGACCATTGGCCTATCATGATCATTATTGTCTACGCTGACTGGCAGTGTCTTTCCAAGGTCTCAGGTGGAGGTCTTTTGCATTAACTACTATGTGATCCTTTTAATTGGAGATGTTGGTGACTGAACCTGCATGCAAAGCAGATGTTCTACCAGTGAGCCCCAGCTAAACATTCTACATCCTACAAACCTTCCTCTCATAGAAGAGTATCACAGACAACACAATTTGGCAGGGAAGATTTCTGACAATGTGTATTGCTGCTGTTATAAGACAACATTTAACAGTGACCAAAGTATACCTTTCTAGCATCCCACGTCTTCTCTGGAGACAGGCATAATTGTTCACAAAATGTTAGATGTAGGTTACAGGATAAGAAGGGAATTCTCAAAGAAGATATCTGAAATTCTCAGTTTTCAGTGATAGAGTAAGGAGAAATCAATTCCCTGTTATAAACTCTTGTGTAATAATAGCCAGTTTGTTATCACAATCTTGGCATATATACACCAGGTCAATGCTCATCCAAGCAATATCACAGCTGGATAAGGATGTCAAAAGGAGGCTGAGCATGGGGGCTCCATAAACATAAGAAAAGCCTTTCAGGATCCCACCAAATGTCTGACTAGTCTGGGATCATGGTTCACAAAATGAACCTTTTGGGAACTTTTGCTCCTTTCCCCCAAATACCAGGAATTGGGGGCACTTAACAAATTAGATTCAGGAGAGACAAAAGAAAGTCCCTCACACAATGTGTGATTAACCTGTGGAATTCCTTGGTCCAGGATGTAATGATGGCCTGTAGCTTAGAGTGCTAGAGATTTGACAAATTCATGGAGAGCAGTTCCATCCATAGCTGTTAGTCATGATGGCTAAATGGAACCTTCATGTTTTGAGAAAGTATATCTTTAAATGGCATTTGCAGGGAGGCTGCATGTGAAACATGCTTAGGCTGGGGGTCACTTTTGCCTCACCGCATGGAGGGAGAGGCAGCCTTACATTCCTGGGCATCCAGGCTTTGAGAGGTGGAGAAGTGGTTTCCTTG
Source organism: Eublepharis macularius (assembly GCF_028583425.1). NCBI lineage: Eukaryota > Metazoa > Chordata > Lepidosauria > Squamata > Eublepharidae > Eublepharis > Eublepharis macularius. Next base: position 141,030,984 of record NC_072793.1, read on the forward strand.
GAGTTTCTGCTGCCTCAGGGCCCAGTGGCTCTGGGTTTAGTTCAGGGGCACTGCTGGGTTGAGCAGTGGCTCATTGACCAGTCAGAACGGGGATCTTACTATAGACTGTATATACTTGGACTTTTCCAATTCTCCTGGCAGTTGGTGTGGGGGAGGGAACTAGATAACCCCTCAGCCCACTTCACATGGACAATTAGGCAGTGGTGCTCATACCTAACCCTTTCATCCAAGTGGTATAGGATTTTGAGATGGGTTCTGGAAACTGGTCCTGGCATTTATGTTTCAAGGCAACGCCCGGTCTCACCGGCAGATGGAACAGGGCAGCTTGTCCCTCATACTTCCTCTGAGCTATGTTTTTTTGGCAACCAGATGACATAGCTCCCAGCATGTGGTGCGCCTATGTCTATGTGGCTGGCAGTCTATAGGCTGGGGTGTAGGTTGGTCTGTAGGCGTGATGGCTAGTGGATATCTCCCACAGTTATGGGAGGGTGGAAAATTAAGGGGCTCGCCTTGTATCCAGTGGCAGCCATCTGGCAGCTTATGTGCCTTTAGTTTCACCAGTAAACCTCCCAGTTTGATGTTGGCCTGTGTATTTTCCGGGGCTGCATGACGTTAATGGTTGGTGTGAGAGTTAGATCCTGACATCCTGAGATCCTGAGCGTTTGCACAGTGATGACCCAAGCCCTTAAGGAAGGGTCTGGGCTCTGCACTTAGCTACAGGGAATGTGATGACCAGCTGTTACTTCTGTTTGATGGGATGTGGGGATCTTCACCTCACTCCTGGTCATTCACCTGGGGGTAATGAGCTGGAATTCCCAAGGGCACAGCCCTTCTGTTACAGACCCCACAGACGTGCATGTATAGGCAAGGTGGCCCAGTGTGCTTGAGGGGAGCAGTCCTCTGCATCACATACTGGCATTCACATGGGCAGTAATGACCTGGGCTGTGGGGCATGGCCCTTCTAATATAGGCTCACACAGACTTGCAAGCATAGGCATGGTGCCCTCGTGAGCTGGAGGGGAGGAACGACCTCCATTTCACATTCAGTTCTTTCACCTGGGTGGAATGATCTTGGTTCATAGGGCGTGGACCTTTCTTTACAAGCTTACACAGACCTGCAGCACCTGGGCAACACCCAGGCAAGACTTCTGAGTTAGGAAAATATTGGAGGGCTGGTCGTGTGAGGCGGGGGCCCGAGTCAACAACAGGAAACCCATTTCTCTGTCCATCCTCCAGGTTTTAGGCTCTGTTTGGAAAAAGGTGTGCCTATCAGGATATGAGTCTGCACTATTTCATGCAACGTCACTGATGGCCTTCTTCGGAGCTCTTAGAGGAGTGAGCTGGTGGCCCAATCCCTTACAGAGCAGTCTGGGTGAGCACTGAGGGCACAGGACCTGAAGTTTGGGGCTGATTCAGTCACCCTCCATATTAGGCAGTCCAAGATGGATCAGTGGCAGGAGGGGCACAATTGTTCAGGTGGGCCCTTGCGATGAGTCCGAGCTGTGCTCTGTTCAGGCCTTACGCCTATATCTGAAAGCTTTAAAGAGTTGTGTCTAATTGTTCCTTTTCCGTCTTAGGTGCTGTGGTTTGCTGCGGGAGGTGTTGGAGCCTCATATGCGGACACAGCATGATTTTCTGGGTGGCCCATCAGGCCAAGAGGATGACGATCAGGTCCCAGTTTGGGCTTAGCTGATGGGCCACTGTAGAGTGACAGGGCCTCCAGTTGTGGTCCTCTGCTTCACATTCTGGTCATTCACTGTGTGGTAATGACCTTGGCTCACAGGGCATGGCCCTATCCTTTCAGGCTCACATGGGCTTACAGTGCCCAGGCAAGTAGTGGCCTGATGGTTGAGGGGAGGTGCAGTCCTCCACCTCACGTGCTGGTCAAACCGCATGGAGGGAGAGGCAGCCTTACATTCCTGGGCATCCAGGCTTTGGGAGGGGGGGCTGGCCCTATAAAGGGTGGTTCCGCCTCTATAGGGCTCAGTCAGCTTTGAAAGCTCGGCCCACCCACCATGCCCTATGACAGCACAGGATTAGCTGGTTGCTGGTTAACAGGGCCAGGCTGGAATTTTTTCTCCTTTTCCCAAATTGGCTCAGGGAAGAGGTGCTTTTTGCCTACCTTGTACAGTCTTGTAGGAGTGGTATTTGGTGAAACTGTAACCTATGTCTCTGGCAGGTTAGATTCGGGTAAACA